>NC_079190.1:179628723-179631223 GCF_029499605.1 Hyla sarda
CTCCCAGCATGCCCGGACAGCCTTCGGCTGTCCGGGCATGCTGGGAGTTGTATTTTTGCCACAGCTGGAGGCACCCTAGTTGGGAAACACTGATCTACAGGATGCAGTCCTCCAGACTGGGGTGATGTAGTGCACTACTGGGCCCAATAACCATTCTCTATCATTACCATCTACACCATCCGGATGCTGTCAGGCATTATCAACGACAGGACAGAAAATAATCGTTCACCATTCCCTTTCCTATGGGAAAGCGTCACTTTAACAAGGTAGGGCTACAATTCTTCCATTCCCAAACCATTTGAATGCAATATTAATGTGAACTAGCTCTGAAAGTGTAATTCTTAAAACCAATGCACTTAGAATGTAGTGTAGTAATGAGTTATAGCTGAGAATGTACTTGATGTTGTACTGGGTGATGGCAGGAAGAGTACACACATTATTAGTAGTAAATACAATACTGGCACATGCTGGGCAGGCTGTGTCTGAGTCTTATGGCTAGAGGCCATTTCTAGGACAGTCCATAGAGATACATTGAATACTCACCCTCGGATATCCTGCTGGTGTTGTAGTCTTTGAGCTTGTCCTTGTCAATGTCTGTGTGCTCCTTGTAGAGGTGCAGCGAGCAGTGGTTGCTGGTGTCTGTAATGTCCTGGAGGTTGGTATCAGAGTTCCCCAGCTCCCTGGCCCGAGCTAAGCCGGTCTCCAGAACTTCCCTGTATGTAATGGTCTCCTTCTTGCTGCTGCCACTACTGCTGCCATCCTTACTCTTTTGGTCAAAGGACTTAGATACAAAAGCAGTAAGTTCTTCCATGGCTGCTGCACCCTGTGATCTTGTATCCACAGAGATCCACTTGGTCTGCACTAGGAGATCTACACCTCCCCTGGAAGCTTCTCCTTATTGTTTTCCCCCCTTTTCCCCGTCGAGGATGAACTGCATAGGGTTAGATCACTCCTGCTGTTATTTATGCCTTTCAATTTGAGATCACACTATTTATACATGGATCCCTCAGCCCAACCCCCAGCTCTCCCTGTCTCCAGCAATTACTGACTTCTCCACAGTTGCAGGCGGATTCCTAGCAGCTATCCCCCACCTCAGTGCAGCAATTGGCTTTTCTTCTTATTTCATCACTCCTTGGCATCAATGCACCTTGATTTTTAGAGAAGTAAGATGCACAAAAAAAAGAGAGGGGAACAAAAAGGGACACTAAACATACACAACATGTATAGGACACAAGGTATCTGCTGCACTCTACAGCTGCACACTAGCTAGTACACAGAAAAAAAGAACAATTGACCATAAAGGGGTCCTCAAAACTACCAGGGGTGTCTAAGAACGCTGAAGCAGTGCTGTTTGTTTGCAGTGGTGCCAAGGTGCCAACAGCAGCAGGAGGTCATTGATTAAAGTTCTCTGTATTATCTAATTAGATAGGAGCATTATTACTGTTTGCATGTTTCTTAATAAATATCCAAAGTGTATACTCAAACAAAATACAATATATATATATATAAAACAAAATACAATGTAAGCCTTTAAATATATATAAAACAAAATACAAAGTAAGCCTTTAAATATATATCAATAAATCTATCTATCTATATCCATGCCTGAAGATAGTGATGTAAGAATACCGAAACGTTGCACTTTTTGTATTTATCTTGCTGAGGATGGAATAAACACAAGTTTTTTGCACTGAAGAATTTTTGTGTGCTGCGGTCCTTTCTCCTTTTATCTATCTATCTATCTATCTATCTATCTACCTACCTATCTATCTATCTATCTATCTACCTACCTACCTATCTATCTATCTATCTATTCTACCTACCTATCTATCTACCTACCTACCTATCTATCTATCTATCTATCTATCTATCTATCTACCTACCTATCTACCTACCTACCTATCTATCTATTTATCTATCTATTAATCAATCATCTATCTATCTATCTATCTATCTATATCTATCTATCTATCAACCTATCTACCCATCCATCTATCATCTATCTATCTATTATTTATCTATCTCATATCTATCCATCTATCTATATATTCCCACATGAATTAATATTATTCACATGTGTAATTTTAATTTTTACAGAAGGGATTTATTTGAACTCTAGTTACAGTTCACAGTTTTGGTAAATTTCCAATAATATTAATTGAAGAAGTTATGATATTGTTTATCATTACATTGTTATTATATCTTATCATATATATATATATATATATATATATATATATATATATATATATATATATATATATCTCTCCGTATCTCCCACTACACTAACATTGGCTGGTGAAATGGTTAGTAATAAGGAATTCTAGCTGATTCCCTTGCATGTACAATAGAGTCCGCCTCTATTTCCATGGTGAAGCCTGATCTCATGATTTCTCCCATCATTAAGTGACATTACATAATGAAGTCCACCCTTTAGCAGTGAGTTCATTCTTAATCAGGTGCGTGAATATAATACATGCAATTGCTTCCATTAGTGGAA
>NC_079190.1:180236223-180463723 GCF_029499605.1 Hyla sarda
ATTTTTAGTCGAAACCAAGAGTGAAACTTACATAGCGAAAATCTACAATGGAAATATTTGCACTTTTTCTGTGTTTTGGACCCTGGTATTGATTAAAAATAAAGACCCAATCTTGACCAAAGCACTGTGTGTGAACCCATAGCCTTAGGCTGCATAATGCCCGATGCAAAGCTGTCCTTGTGTTTTCCCACTCCATAGTGTTTGTCTGGTGGAAGGCTAGAAAAGGCTGGACCCCACACCAAAGCCTTAAAAGGGTATTCCAGGCAAAAACATTTTTTTATATATCAACTGGCTCCGGAAAGTTAAACAGATTTGTAAATTACTTCTATTCAAAAATCTTAATCCTTCCAATAGTTATTAGCTTCTGAAGTTTTCTGTCTAACTGCTCAATGATGATGTCATGTCGCGGGAGCTGGGCATGATGGGAAAAAATCCCCATAGGAGCTGCACAGCTCCTGGGACGTGAGTCATCAGAAAGCAGTTAGACAGAAAACAGCAACTCAACTTCAGATGCTAATAACTATTGGAAGGATTAAGATTTTTCAATAGAAGTAATTTACAAATCTGTTTAACTTTCCGGAGCCAGATGATATATAAAAAAAGTTTTGGCCTGGAATACCCCTTTAAATAGAGACCCCCCCCCCCCCCACACACCTAATATTTTACAGGTCAAGTCATTGTCTGCATCCTAGGAGATCTAGGGCAGTAAAGAGATTCATTTCTGTATCTCTGGCAGCCTATAGCAGTAAAGGGGTTAAAGGGATACTCCGGTGGAAATCAATTTATTTCAAATGAACTAGGGCTAAATAGTTAAACAGATTTGTAAATTACTTCAATTTAATTTTTTTAATCCTACCAGTACTTATCAGCTTCTGTATGCTCCAGAGGAAGTTAAGTAGTTCTTTTCAGTCTGACCACAGTGCTCTCTGCTGAAACCTCTGTCCATGTTGGGAACTGTCCAGAGCAGGATAGGTTTGCCATGGGAATTTGCTCCTACTCTTGACAGTTCCTGACATAGACAGAGGTGTCAGCAGAGAGCACTGTGGTCAGACTGAAAATAACTACTCAACTTCCTCTGGAGCATACAGCAGCTGATTAGTACTGGAAGGCTTAAGATGTTTTAATAGAAAGAAATTGCTTTCCACTGGAGTACCTATTTAATACCACATTAGTCTACATTAGTGAACTGGTTAGAGGGTAATTTCAAAGAAAAAAATATTTTCAAACTAGAAATTTCTACAAAGATGCAAAATGCCTCTACATAAAATTGAGCCTTCCAGTTTTTAATCAGCCTCTGTTTAACCTGAAGGAAGTCATGTAGTTCTTTCAAATCCAAAACAGTGCTCCATGCTTCCACCTATGTCCATATGCAGGAACTGTCCAGGGCAGGAGAGGTTTGTTCTGGGGCTTTGCTCCTACTCTATTAATTTGGTGATCTGCAGTGTCAAGAGAGAGATCCATAAGAATAAGTAGGAAATAGCTGCTGTCAGATTCAGAAGTCAGGAGATCATTTGACATTTTAGTAAAGTCCCTTTCTGAAGACTTTAACCCCTTAAGGACCCAGCCTAAATATACCTTATACATTTCTTGGTGAAAAATTCCAAAATTTGATGAAAAAATTGAAAATTTTGCATTTTTTTTTTACTTTGAAGCTCTCTGCTTATAAGGAAAATGGATATTCCAAATAAATTATATATTGATTCACATATACAATATGTCTACTTTATGTTTCCATCAAAAAGTTGACATGTTTTTACTTTTGGAAGACACCAGAGGGCTTCAAAATATAGCAGCAATTTTCCAATTTTTCACAAAATTTTCAAAATCCGAATTTTTCAGGGACCACTTCAGTTTTGAAGTGGATTTCAAGGGCTTTCTTATGAAAAAAAATAACCCATAAATGACCCCATTATAAAAACTGCACCCCTCAAAGTATTCAAAATGACATTCAGAAAGTGTTTTTAACCCTTTAGGTGTTTCACAGGAATAGCAGCAAAGTGAAGGAGAAAATTCAAAATCTTCATTTTTTACACTCACATGTTCTTGTAGACCCAGTTTTTGAATTTTTACAAGGGGTAATAGATGAAAAATCCCCCCAAAATTTGTAACCCAATTTCTCTTGAGTAAGGAAATACCTCATATGTGGATGTCAAGTGTTCGGCGGGCGCAGTAGAGGGCTCAGAAGGGAAGGAGCGACAATAGGATTTTGGAGAGTGAATTTTGCTGAAATGGTTTTTAGGGGGCATGTCACATTTAGGAAGCCCTTATGGTGCCAGAACAGCAGAAAACCCCCACATGGCATACCATTTTGGAAACTACACCCCCCAAGGCACGTAACAAGGGGTCCAGTGAGCCTTAACACCCCACAGGTGTTTGACGACTTTTCGTTAAAGGCGGATGTGTAAATAAAAATAAAAAAAATGTCACTAAAGTGCAGTTTTTTCACTAAATTTATCATTTTTACAAAGGGTAATGGGAGGAAATGAAATGCCCCCCAAAATTTGTAACCCCATCTCTTCTGAGTATATAAATACCCCATGTTAGGACATAAAATGCTCTGCGAGTGAACTACAATGCTCAGATGAGAAGGAGTCACATTTCGCTTTTGGAAAGCAAATTTTGCTGAAATGGTGTTTGGGGGGCATGTCGCATTTAGGAAGCACATAGGGTGCCAGAACAGCAAAAAAAAAAAACATCGCATACCCTTTTGGAAATTACACCCCTCAAGGAACGTAACAAGGGGTACAGTGAGCCTTAACACCACACAGGTATTTCACGACTTTTTGTGAAAGTTGGATGTGTAAATGAAAAAATATTATTTTTTCACTAAAATGCTGTGTTTTCCCCAAATTTTACATTTTTACAAGGGGTAATAGAACAAATGGGGTTACAAATTTTGGTGGTCATTTTCTCCTGAGTATGGAAATATCCCATGTTTGGACGTCAAGTGCTCTGCTGGCACAATACAATGCTCAGAAGAGGAGGAGCGCCATTGAGCTTTTTGGAAGAGAATTTGTTTGGAATGGAAGTCGGAGGGCATGTGCGTTTGCAAAGCCCCCCGTGGTGCCAGAACAGTCGACCCCCGCACATGTGACCCCATTTTGGAAAATACACCCCTCACAGAATTTAATAAGTGGTGCAGTGAGTATTTACACCCCACTGGCGTTTGACAGATCTTTGGAACAGTGGGCTGTGCAAATGAAAAATGTAATTTTTCATTTTCACGGATCACTGTTCCAAAAATCTGTCAGACACCTGTGGGGCGTAAATGCTCACTGTACCCCTTATTACATTACGTGTGGGATGTAGTTTCCAAAATGGGGTCACATGTGGGGGGGTCCATTGTTCTTGCACTATGGGAGCTTTGTAAACACACGTGGTCTTCAATTCCGGACAAATTTTCGCTTCAAAATCCCAATGGCGCTCCCTCTCTTCTGAGCATTGTAGTTCGCCCGTAGAGCGCTTCACATGCACACATGGGGTATGTTCTTACTCAGAAGAAATGGGGTTACAAATTTTCCCTTGTGAAAATGAAAAATTTAGGGTAACACCAGCATTTTAGCGAAAAAAATGTTTTTCTCATTTTCCCATCCAACTATTTTGTCAAACACCTGTGGGGTGTTAAGGCGCACTATACCCCTTGTTACGTTCAGTGAGGGGTGTAGTTTCCAAAATGGGGTCACATGTGGGTATTTCTTTTTTTGTATTTGTCAGAACCGCTGTAAAATTAGCCACCCCTGTGCAAATCCCCAATTTAGGCCTAATGTACACAGTGCGCTCTCACTCCTGAGCCTTGTTGTGCGTCCGCAGAACATTTTACGCCCCACATCTGGGGTATTTCTGTACTCAGGAGAAATTGCGTTACAAATTTTGGGGGTCTTTTTTTGCTTTTACCGCTTGTGAAAATAAAAAGTATGGGGTAACACCAGCATGTTAGTTTAAAAAATTAAAAAAAATGTTACACTAACAGGCTGGTGTAGACCCCAACTTTTCCTTTTCATAAGGGGTAAAAGGAAAAAAGCCCCCCAAATTTGTAGTGCAATTTCTCCCGAGTACGGCGATACCCCATATGTAACCCTCAACTGTTTCCTTGAAATACGACAGGGCTCTGAAGTGAGAGAGTGCCATGCGCATTTGAGGACTAAACTAGGGATTGCATAGGGGTGGACATAGGGGTATTCTACGCCAGTGATTCCCATACAGGGTGCCTCCAGCTGTTGCTAAACTCCCAGCATGCCTGGACAGTCAGTGGCTTGTGAGTTGGTGATTTACAACAGCTGGAGACTCCGTTTTGGAAACACTGCCGTACAATACGTTTTTCATTTTTATTGGGGGGGGGACAGTGTAAGGGGGTGTATATGTAGTGTTTTACCCTTTATTATGTGTTAGTGTAGTGTAGTGTAGTGTTTTTAGGGTACGTTCACACTGGCGGGCGTTTACAGTGAGTTTACCGCTAGGAGTTTGTGCTGTGGCAAAAAATTTGCTGCAGCCCAAACTTGAAGCACAAAACTAACTGTAAACCTGCCTGTGTGAATGTACCCTGTACATTTACATGGGGGGGGGACAAACCTCCAGCTGTTTCAAAACTACAACTCCCAGCATGTACTGACAGACCGTGCATGCTAGGAGTTGTACTTTTGCAACAGCTGGAGGCACACTGGTTGGAAAACCTTCAGTTACCTAACTCAGTATTTTCCAACCAGTGGGCCTCCAGCTTTTGCAAAATTACAACTCCTAGCATGTACTGATCGCCGAAGGGCATGCTGGGAGATGTAGTTATGCAACAGATGGAGGTACACAACTACAACTCCCAGCATGCCCACATAGCAGTTTGCTGTCTGAGCATGCTGGGATTTGCAGTTTTGCAACATCTGGAGAGCTATAGTTTAGAGACCACTGCACAGTGATCTCCAAACTGTGGACCTCCAGATGTTGCAAATAGTGTTGCTCGCGAATATTCGCAATTCGAATATTATTCGCGAATATCGCATATTCGCGAATTCGCGAATTTCGCGAATATAGCGCTATATATTCGTAATTACGAATATTCGTTTTTTTTTTGTTTTTTTTTTCTTCACAGTACACATCACAGTGATCACCCCTCTCTGCTTCCAGCTTGTGTGGTGTAAAGAAGGCTGTAATACTACTGTGTGAGACTGGCGTGCGAAAATTCGCATGTGCGGAAATTCGCATATGCGAATATTAGCATATGCTAATTTTCACATATGCGAATTTTCACATATGCGAATTTTGTATATGCTAATTTCCACATGTCAATTTTCGCATACGCGAATTTCCGCATATGCGAAAATAAAACGAGAATGTAACGAATATACGAATATTCGCGAATATATGACGAATATTCGTCCAGATATTCGCGAATATTCGCGAATTCGAATATGGCCTATGCCGCTCAACACTAGTTGCAAAGCTACAAATCCCAGCATGCTCAGACAGCAAACTGCGATGTGGGCATGCTGGGAGTTGTAGTTTTGCAAGATCTGGAGAGCAACAGTATAGAGATCACTGTGCAGTGGTCTCAAACTGTAGCTCTCCAGCTGTTGCAAAACTACAAATCCCAGAATGCCTAACCAGCTCTCTGGGCATGCTGGAAGTTGTAGTTTTCAACATCTGGAGGGCTACAGTTTAGAGACCACTCTATAGTGGTCTCAGACTGTAGCCCTCCAGATGTTGCTAAGCAACTCACTGGCTTCCGTAGGATCCACGGAGCTGCGTCGCCGTCCTCTTCTTCCGTCGATCGTCGCCTGCTGCCGTCGCCGATCGCCGCCCGGTGCCGTCGCCGATGGGTGAGTGGATCTTCAGCGCCGGCCCTGTGTCATTTCCCCATTCTGCCCCGCCTATTGTGGGTGGGCAGGACGGGGAAACCGAAAGTAAAGCCCCCTGCCCCCGATCTGCTATTGGTCATCGCGTCTTGATGACCAATAGCAGGGATAGGAGGGGTGGCACCCCTGCCACCTCACTCCTATCGCTTCAGGGGGATCGTGGGTGTCATGGACACCCGCGATCCCCCTTCTATTCCGGGTCATCGGATCACCATAGACCCGAATCGGCGCAAATCGCAAGTGTGAATTCACTTGCGATTTGCGCCGATCGCCGACATGGGGGGGGGGGTCTGATGACCCCCCTGGGCATTTGCGTGGGGTGCCTGCTGATCGATATCAGCAGGCACCCCAGTCCGGTCCTCGCCCGGCGCTCGGCGGGGACAGGAATTCCCACAGGCGTATGGATACGTCCTGGGTCCTTAAGTACCCGAAAGCCAGGGCGTATCCATACGCCCTAGGTCCTTAAGGGGTTAAAGTGGAGGAACCAGATTGTAAGAGGTTGAGAAGAGGGTTAGTAGAAAGCTGATTAGGTAAGAATAGACTAAAAGGATTTTCTTCTATTGTGTCAATGGCTTAGCACAGAACAAAATAGATCTGTAGATTGTAAACATTATATAAAAATGGATGACAGGTTACATCTGATATCTAAAGCAAAACACAATTGCTATAAGTGGACAGGTGATAAGTTGTGGTTATAGCAACACACAGTGATACTGGATAGGTGATAAGTTTTCATTTTGGAAAAAATCTTTAAAGTTTACCTGTTGTTTTCAAAAACTTTTTATATAATGAAGATAATAGCATTATATGTATATTTGTAATATACATTGGTTAAAAAATGTGTGGATGTATTGTCCCTGTGTCTCTATGAGGAGTCCAAATACAGCAAGTTTGGACAGGACAAGCAGGGCTCTGTGCAGGCACTTGGTTTGTCAATCATCCTGCCGTGTGAGCCGGAGCATGTCACAGAGCCTCAGTGCACAGAGCCCTGCTTGTCCTCAGCGTACAGAGCCCTGCTTGTCCACAGCATACAGGGCCCTGTTTGTCCCCAGTGCACAGAGCCCTGCTTGTCCTCAGTGTACAGAGCCCTGCTTGTCCTCAGTGTACAGAGCCCTGCTTGTCCTCACTGTACAGAGCTCTGCTTGTCCTCAATGTACAGGGCCCTGTTTGTCCCCAGTGCACAGAGCCATGCTTGTCCTTAGTGTCCAGAGCCCTGCTTGTCCTCAGTGTACAGAGCCCTGCTTGTCCTCAATGTACAGATCCCTGTTTGTCCCCAGTGCACAGAGCCCTGCTTGTCCTCAGTGTACAGAGCCCTGCTTGTCCTCAGTGCACAGAGCCCTGCTTGTCCTCAGTGCACAGAGCCCTGCTTGTCCTCAGTGTACAGAGCCCTGCTTGTCCTCAGTGTACAGAGCCCTGCTTGTCCTCAGTGCACAGAGCCCTGCTTGTCCTCAGTGCACAGAGCCCTGCTTGTCCTCAGTGTACAGAGCCCTGCTTGTCCTCAGTGTACAGAGCCCTGCTTGTCCTCAGTGTACAGAGCCCTGCTTGTCCTCAATGTACAGGGCCCTGTTTGTACACTAAGGACAACCATGGCTCTGTGCACTGGGGACAAGCAGGGCTCTGTGCACTGAGGACAAGCAGGGCTCTGTGCACTGAGCCCTGCTTGTCCTCAGTGCACAGAGCCCTGCTTGTCCTCGGTGCACAGAGCCCTGCTTGTCCTCGGTGCACAGAGCCCTGCCTGTCCTCGGTGCACAGAGCCCTGCTTGTCCTCGGTGCACAGAGCCCTGCCTGTCCTCAGTGCACAGAGCCCTGCCTGTCCTCGGTGCACAGAGCCCTGCCTGTCCTCGGTGCACAGAGCCCTGCCTGTCCTCGGTGCACAGAGCCCTGCCTGTCCTTGGTGCACAGAGCCCTGCCTGTCCTCGGTGCACAGAGCCCTGCCTGTCCTCGGTGCACAGAGCCCTGCCTGTCCTCGGTGCACAGAGCCCTGCCTGTCCTCGGTGCACAGAGCCCTGCCTGTCCTCGGTGCACAGAGCCCTGCCTGTCCTCGGTGCACAGAGCCCTGCCTGTCCACATTATTTAACTAATGTATATTAAAAATATATATATAATGTTGTTATTTACATTATATAAAAGTTTTTGCTAATTACCGGTACACTTTAAAAGAAACCTTGTCATCAGATTTTACCCTGTATAACCATTATCAATATATATAAGGTGTCAGTATACATTTATTTTCTCCAGTATTGCTATCGGCCTTGAAGACATACAGCTATGGTGAGCAAGCCAATTTTACCCTACATAACCTGTTGCCAACGGTTATGTAAAGTAAAATCAGATGACAGGTTCCCTTTATGGACTATATTTAGGAGTATCAAGAAAGAGAAAATCCCAGTATCCTCCTAGAATATATGAAAAAAATATTTTGCATCATTGCAACATCCCAGGTAGCAGCATTTCAGCAAAGGCACAGGCACTTGTTGGCCAAATGTTGCTACAAAAGATGTTGGAATAAAACATTTTTTTTTTTCATCTAACTTTGGAGTATACTGTGATTTTCTATTTGAAGTAAAAGACTGGTATGTTTGGGAATACCAGTGTGGAATGTGCATCCAATTGCTTGGGGCTAAATTTAACAATGCGGTTGGATGATTTGCGGCTTTTTTACATACAGGAGAATGTGGCAAAAATAATGTAATAAGTGATAACCAAAACCATTTCACTAAGAACAGAAAATTGTCAAATTAAGGTGACGTTCACATCTATAAATTAGCCGACATCTGGGGTATACATCATCTTGCATGATTTCATTAAACTGAATATACTGACTATGTTTGTTCCATGTCAGACTGTATGTTACTTCTATGAAGAAGCTGATGCAGCTGCACTTTTCAGTCCCACAAAAAACTGTATATGCTAAGAAATGTACCAAACATAATCTGTATATTCAACCAGGTGAAATCAATGGCCTCAGAGGTATGCTACAATATTCAGCATACCGTTCTGCCATTATGCATACTTATACCCAGCACAAATGCTATATAGATGTGAATATAGCTTAACCTGATTTGTTTTATGAAAAGGGGATTACCTCCCTGGAGGAAAGGGCAGTTGTTGATTTGCAATTTTTGTATGGTGTACTGTCCCTCATAGATGCCTGATGTTTAAAATAAGGTCTATAGGTTTGGAGAGTATAGTTTGTTATTCAATAGAAAATTGGCTCAAGGACCATATTCAGAGAGTCCTAATAAATGTTAGTCTGAACCTGGTTAGAAGTGGTGTATCCCATGGTCCAGTCTAGATCTGCTATCAATTTATTAACAATATAAAACATTCTACAAAGGCACCAGATTTTTAAAAGTGGTGCAGCATTAGAGTGTAATGTTAGTTTTGGCAACTTCGGACCATTAAAACCATAACCCCATGAGTACAGTACAATTTAATTTGTTTTAAAATTTGTCCCAATGTTTTTAGCCTCTCTATTAAAAAGGATAAAATCACAACCTGAAAAGATGCCAAAACATGGTAAAAAGTTTCATAAAGGAGGCAAATTTTGGAAAAAAAAACCTGTTAAAAATAATAACATATTGGTTGGAAATATAGTCAAATATTGGTGCTTGTTTGGGGCATGACATTTATAAATATAGAGAGCAGGGACGTGCACAAACAATTTTGAGGGCAGGGGCTCAATTAAAAATGGCACGTTTCTGTGTATATTATACCTGTACTGCGACATCACTATGCATTATCCCTGTACTATGACATCACTATGTGTTTTATCCCTGTACGGTGACATCACTGTGTATATTATCCCTGTACTGTGACATCACTCTGCATTATCCCTGTACTATTGTTACGCCGAGCGCTCCGGGTCCCCGCTCCTCCCTGGAGCGCTCGCAACATCCTCGCTACGGCAGCGCCCCGGTCAGATCCACTGACCGGGTGCGCTGCGATACCGCCTCCAGCCGGGATGCGATTCGCGATGCGGGTGGCGCCCGCTCGCGATGCGCACCCCGGCTTCCGTACCTGACTCGCTCTCCCTCGGTCCTGTCCCGGCGCGCGCGGCCCCGCTCCCTAGGGCGCGCGCGCGCCGGGTCTCTGCGATTTAAAGGGCCACTGTGCCACTGATTGGCGCAGTGGTTCCAATTAGTGTTTTCACCTGTGCACTCCCTATGTATACCTCACTTCCCCTGCACTCCCTCGCCGGATCTTGTTGCCCTTGTGCCTAGTGAAAGCGTTCCCTTGTGTGTTCCTAGCCTGTGTTCCAGACCTCCTGCCGTTGCCCCTGACTACGATCCTTGCTGCCTGCCCCGACCTTCTGCTACGTCCGACCTTGCTTTTGTCTACTCCCTTGTACCGCGCCTATCTTCAGCAGTCAGAGAGGTTGAGCCGTTGCTAGTGGATACGACCTGGTTACTACCGCCGCAGCAAGACCATCCCGCTTTGCGGCGGGCTCTGGTGAACACCAGTAGTAGCTTAGAACCGGTCCACTAGCACGGTCCACGCCAATCCCTCTCTGGCACAGAGGATCCACCTCCTGCCAGCCGGCATCGTGACAGTAGATCCGGCCATGGATCCCGCTGAAGTACCTCTGCCAGTTGTCGCTGACCTCACCACGGTGGTCGCCCAGCAGTCACAACAGATAGCGCAACAAGGCCACCAGCTGTCTCAACTGACCGTGATGCTACAGCAGCTACTACCACAGCTTCAGCAATCATCTCCTCCGCCAGCTCCTGCACCTCCTCCGCAGCGAGTGGCCGCTTCAGGCCTACGACTATCCTTGCCGGATAAATTTGATGGGGACTCTAAGTTTTGCCGTGGCTTTCTTTCACAATGTTCCCTGCACTTGGAGATGATGTCGGACCAGTTTCCTACTGAAAGGTCTAAGGTGGCTTTCGTAGTCAGCCTTCTGTCTGGAAAAGCTCTGTCATGGGCCACACCGCTCTGGGACCGCAATGACCCCGTCACTGCCTCTGTACACTCCTTCTTCTCGGAAATTCGTAGTGTCTTTGAGGAACCTGCCCGAGCCTCTTCTGCTGAGACTGCCCTGCTGAACCTGGTCCAGGGTAATTCTTCCGTTGGCGAGTACGCCATACAATTCCGTACTCTTGCTTCTGAACTATCCTGGAATAATGAGGCCCTCTGCGCGACCTTTAAAAAAGGCCTATCCAGCAACATTAAAGATGTTCTGGCCGCACGAGAAATTCCTGCTAATCTACATGAACTCATTCATCTTGCCACTCGCATTGACATGCGTTTTTCCGAAAGGCGTCAGGAGCTCCGCCAGGATATGGACTTTGTTCGCACGAGGCGTTTTTTCTCCCCGGCTCCTCTCTCCTCTGGTCCTCTGCAATCCGTTCCTGTGCCTCCCGCCTTGGAGGCTATGCAAGTTGACCGGTCTCGCCTGACACCTCAAGAGAGGACACGACGCCGCATGGAGAATCTCTGCCTGTACTGTGCCGGTACCGAACACTTCCTGAAGGATTGTCCTATCCGTCCTCCCCGCCTGGAAAGACGCACGCTGACTCCGCACAAAGGTGAGACAGTCCTTGATGTCAACTCTGCTTCTCCACGTCTTACTGTGCCTGTGCGGATATCTGCATCTACCTTCTCCTTCTCTACTATGGCCTTCTTGGATTCCGGATCTGCAGGAAACTTTATTTTGGCCTCTCTCATCAACAGGTTCAACATCCCGGTAACCAGTCTCGCCAGACCCCTCTACATCAATTGTGTTAACAATGAAAGATTGGACTGTACCATACGTTACCGCACGGAGCCCCTTCTAATGTGCATCGGACCTCATCATGAAAAAATTGAGTTCTTGGTCCTCCCCAATTGCACTTCCGAAATTCTCCTTGGACTACCGTGGCTTCAACGCCATTCCCCAACCCTGGATTGGTCCACAGGGGAGATCAAGAGCTGGGGTACCTCTTGTTTCAAGGACTGCCTTAAACCGGTTCCCAGTACTCCCTGCCGTGATCCTGTGGTTCCCCCTGTAACCGGTCTCCCTAAGGCCTATATGGACTATGCTGACGTATTTTGCAAGAAACAAGCTGAGACTCTACCTCCTCACAGGCCTTATGACTGTCCTATTGACCTCCTCCCGGGCACTACTCCACCCCGGGGCAGAATTTATCCTCTGTCCGCCCCAGAGACTCTTGCTATGTCCGAGTACATCCAGGAAAATTTAAAAAAGGGGTTTATCCGCAAATCCTCCTCTCCTGCCGGAGCTGGATTTTTCTTTGTATCCAAAAAAGATGGCTCCCTACGTCCTTGCATTGACTACCGCGGACTTAATAAAATCACGGTAAAGAACCGCTACCCTCTACCTCTTATCTCGGAACTCTTTGATCGCCTCCAAGGTGCCCACATCTTTACCAAACTGGACTTAAGAGGTGCTTACAATCTCATTCGCATCAGGGAGGGGGACGAATGGAAAACGGCATTTAACACTAGAGATGGACACTTTGAGTATCTGGTCATGCCCTTTGGCCTGTGCAATGCCCCTGCCGTCTTCCAAGACTTTGTTAATGAAATTTTTCGTGATCTCTTATATTCCTGTGTTGTTGTGTATCTGGACGATATTCAGATTTTTTCTGCCAACCTAGAAGAACACCGCCAGCATGTCCGCATGGTTCTTCAGAGACTTCGAGACAATCAACTTTATGCCAAAATGGAGAAATGTCTGTTTGAATGTCAATCTCTTCCTTTCCTAGGATACTTGGTCTCTGGCCAGGGACTACAAATGGATCCTGACAAACTCTCTGCCGTCTTATATTGGCCACGCCCCTCCGGACTCCGTGCCATCCAACGTTTTTTGGGGTTCGCCAATTATTACAGACAATTTATTCCACATTTTTCCACCATTGTGGCTCCTATCGTGGCTTTAACCAAGAAGAATGCCAATCCTAAGTCATGGCCTCCTCAAGCGGAAGACGCCTTTAAATGGCTCAAGTCTGCCTTTTCTTCTGCTCCCGTGCTCTCCAGACCTGACCCATCTAAACCCTTCCTATTGGAGGTAGATGCCTCCTCAGTAGGAGCGGGAGCGGTTCTTCTACAAAAAAATTCTTCTGGGCATGCTGTTACTTGTGGTTTCTTTTCTAGGACCTTCTCTCCGGCGGAGAAGAACTACTCCATCGGGGATCGAGAGCTACTGGCCATTAAATTAGCACTTGAGGAATGGAGGCATCTGCTGGAGGGATCAAAATTTCCGGTTATTATTTACACCGATCACAAGAATCTCTCCTATCTCCAGTCTGCCCAACGGCTGAACCCTCGCCAGGCCAGGTGGTCTCTGTTCTTTGCCCGGTTTAATTTTGAAATTCACTTTCGCCCTGCCGATAAGAACATTAGGGCCGATGCTCTCTCTCGTTCCTCGGATGCCTCGGAAGTAGAGCTCTCTCCGCAACACATCATTCCTCCTGACTGCCTGATCTCCACTTCTCCAGCCTCCATCAGGCAAACTCCTCCAGGGAAGACCTTCGTCTCTCCACGCCAACGCCTCGGAATCCTCAAATGGGGTCACTCCTCCCATCTCGCAGGCCATGCGGGCATCAAGAAATCCTTTCAACTTATCTCTCGTTTCTATTGGTGGCCGACTCTGGAAACGGATGTTGTTGATTTTGTGCGGGCCTGCACTGTCTGTGCCCGGGATAAAACTCCTCGCCAGAAGCCTGCTGGTCTTTTTCATCCTCTGCCTGTCCCCGAACAGCCTTGGTCTCTGATTGGTATGGACTTTATTACTGACTTACCCCCATCCCGTGGCAACACTGTTGTTTGGGTGGTCGTTGATCGATTTTCCAAGATGGCACATTTTATTCCTCTTCCTGGTCTTCCTTCAGCGCCTCAGTTGGCAAAACAATTTTTGTACACATTTTTCGTCTTCACGGGTTGCCCACGCAGATCGTCTCGGATAGAGGCGTCCAATTCGTGTCTAAATTCTGGAGGGCTCTCTGTAAACAACTCAAGATTAAATTAAACTTTTCTTCTGCTTATCATCCTCAATCCAATGGGCAAGTAGAAAGAATTAACCAGGTCCTGGGTGATTATTTACGGCATTTTGTTTCCTCCCGCCAGGATGACTGGGCAGATCTTCTACCATGGGCCGAATTCTCGTACAACTTCAGAGTCTCTGAATCTTCTTCCAAATCCCCATTTTTCGTGGTGTACGGCCGTCACCCTCTTCCCCCCCTCCCTACTCCCTTGCCCTCTGGTTTGCCCGCTGTGGATGAAATAACTCGTGATCTTTCCACCATATGGAAAGAGACCCAAAATTCTCTCTTACAGGCTTCATCACGCATGAAGAAGTTTGCTGATAAGAAAAGAAGAGCTCCCCCCATTTTTTCTCCCGGAGACAAGGTATGGCTCTCCGCTAAATATGTCCGCTTCCGTGTTCCCAGCTACAAATTGGGACCACGCTATCTTGGTCCTTTCAAAATCTTGTGCCAAATTAATCCTGTCTCTTACAAACTTCTTCTTCCTCCTTCTCTTCGTATTCCTAATGCCTTTCATGTCTCTCTTCTTAAACCACTCATCATCAACCGCTTCTCTCCCAAACTCATTTCTCCTACTCCTGTCTCCGGTTCTTCAGACATCTTCACCGTAAAGGAGATACTGGCCTCCAAAAAGGTCAGAGGTAAAACTTTTTTTTTTAGTGGACTGGGAGGGCTGTGGTCCTGAAGAGAGATCCTGGGAACCTGAGGACAATATCCTAGATAAAAGTCTGGTCCTCAGGTTCTCAGGCTCTAAGAAGAGGGGGAGACCCAAGGGGGGGGGGTACTGTTATGCCGAGCGCTCCGGGTCCCCGCTCCTCCCCGGAGCGCTCGCAACATCCTCGCTACGGCAGCGCCCCGGTCAGATCCACTGACCGGGTGCGCTGCGATACCGCCTCCAGCCGGGATGCGATTCGCGATGCGGGTGGGCCCCGCTCCCTAGGGCGCGCGCGCGCCGGGTCTCTGCGATTTAAAGGGCCACTGCGCCACTGATTGGCGCAGTGGTTCCAATTAGTGTTTTCACCTGTGCACTCCCTATGTATACCTCACTTCCCCTGCACTCCCTCGCCGGATCTTGTTGCCCTTGTGCCTAGTGAAAGCGTTCCCTTGTGTGTTCCTAGCCTGTGTTCCAGACCTCCTGCCGTTGCCCCTGACTACGATCCTTGCTGCCTGCCCCGACCTTCTGCTACGTCCGACCTTGCTTTTGTCTACTCCCTTGTACCGCGCCTATCTTCAGCAGTCAGAGAGGTTGAGCCGTTGCTAGTGGATACGACCTGGTTACTACCGCCGCAGCAAGACCATCCCGCTTTGCGGCGGGCTCTGGTGAACACCAGTAGTAGCTTAGAACCGGTCCACTAGCACGGTCCATGCCAATCCCTCTCTGGCACAGAGGATCCACCTCCTGCCAGCCGGCATCGTGACAACTATGACATCACTATGTGTTTTATCCCTGTACTGTGACATCACTGTATATTATCTCTGTACTGTGACATCACTGTGTATATTATCCCTGTACTGTGACATCACTGTGTGCATTATCCTTGTACTATGACATCACTGTGTGTATTATGCCTGTACTGTGACATCCCTGTGTGTATTATCCCTGTACTGTGACATCACTATATATTATCTCTGTACTGTGACATCTCTGTGTATATTATCCCTGTACTGTGACATCACTGTGTGCATTATCCCTGAACTATGACATCACTGTGTGTTTTATCCCTGTACAGTGGCATCACTGTATTTTATTCTTGTACTGTGACATCGCTTTGTGTATCATCCCTGTACAGTGACATCATTGAGTGTATTATTCCTGTAGTGTGACATCGTTGTGTTTATAACTGTGATGTCTCTGTGAGTATTATTCCTTTTCTGTGTTCAAACAGCAACAAAATGCAATAATATGCCTGTCAATAGGGCATCAACGGGCAGATGAAGAAAAAGGTCAGGGGCTCCAGACCCCTTTTATGTCTGTGTGCACATCCCTGATATAGAGAACCATAGAGAGAGAGAGATTGAATGATGTTGGTGTAAATCATAGAATGAATCACATTCTGCAATATCAATTGGTTTTCAAACCAGTTGGATACTGTCATGTATCAGTATGTTATGCCTTGACATAGATTTGTCACAGCAGTGGAAGCTTATACCAGGTTCTATTCCTATCAGCTAAGAACATAAAACTGAGGCAGCAGAGACTCATCAAACATGGACAATTAATAAAGATACTTTTTCCTACATGTGAATGGACATGTGGGACGAGAATATAAAAATAATACACAATTGATAAACATAAGTGGAGCCTCAACTGTGTTTCTGTTCCGGATACTGGTTTATAGAAATTATACCCTGCAACTGAAAACTGGTAAGGGGTGCCGAGGATCCTAGGTATCAGTAAAGAGGAAATTAATTACAAATATCTAGTTTTAAATTGAGACATTAAGGAAAGTGACTGACTCATACAAAATATGGCCAAAAAGTAGTTTTATGTAAGATCTCTTTTGGTCACAGCAGCAACAGTTGAGGACTTAGGCTTAGTTGATTTATTCCAATAGAACATTAAAGAGGTAACCTCATGAAGACAACCCATGTCTGTGCCTTCATCTTAGAGGGAGGCCCCATGAGAAGAGAGAGGCTGACTCAAGACATTTTTATTACAAGAACCGGCATTTATCAGAACGTCTACCTTGTCATACGATTTTTCACCCAGCTGAGCACCATGTGAAATGTAACTATCTTAAAGTACTTTGTCAATTCTGACCTCTGAATGCTTTGGTTTGTGCACCATTCTCTATAAACTCGAGATGAAAATTCTACAAGATCTCAAACCATCCCATCTAGCACTAGAAGCTATTCTATAAAAGTTATAGTACATTGGGGATCAAAAGTTTGGGCACCCTGCAGAGTTAATATCTTGCACTGCCCCCTTTGGCAAGTATCACAGCTTATAAACGCTTTTTGTAGCCAGACAAGAGTCTTTCAATTCTTGTTTGAGGTATCTTTGCCCATTCTTCCTTACAAATGTCTTCCAGTTCTGAGATTTCTGGACTGTCTGTCAAGCACTGCTCTTTTAAGGTCTATCCATAGATTTTCAATTATGTTGAGGTCAGAAGATTGTGAAGGCCATATCAAAACCTTCAGTTTACGCCTCTTGATGTAATCCCCCTTGGATTTTGAGGTGTGTTTAGGATCATTATACATTTGTAGAAGCCATCCTCTCTTTAACTTCAGCTTTTTCACAGATGGCATCAAGTTAGCATCCAAAATTTGCTGAAATTTTATTGAATCCATTTTTCCTTCTCCTCGTGAGATGTTCCCTGTGCCACTGGCTGCAATACAACCCCAAAGCATGATTGATCCACCCCCAAGCTTAACAGTTGGACAGAGGTTCAATTCATTAAACTCTGTTCCCCTTCTCCAAACGTACCTTTGCTCATTCCGGCCAAAAAGTTACATTTGAACCTCATTGGTCCACAGAACTTGTTTCCAAAATGCATCAGGCTTGTCTATATGCTCATTTGCAAAGTTCAAACGCAGATTTTTGTGGTGAGGACGTAGAAGGTTTTCTTCTGATGACTCTTCCATGAAGTCCGTATTTGTACAAGTATCTCTTTATAGTGGAATAGTGTACCACAACTCCAGTGTTTGCCAGATCTTTCTGGAGGGATTGTGCAGTCAAACGTGGGTTTTGAATTGTTTTTCTCACAATCCTGCAAGCTGTTCTGTCTGATATTTTTCTTGGTCTTCCAGATCTTGCTTTAACTTCCACTGTTCCTGATGGCTGCCATTTCTTAATTACCTTCCGAACAGAGGATATTGACATCTGAAAATGTTTTGCTATCTTCTTAGAGCCTTCTCTAGCTTTGTGAGCATCAGCTATTATCAGTTTCAGATTTCTAGACAACTGATTAGAAGAACCCATGGTGCTGATTGTTGGAGCAAGGTCAGATGAGTCTGGGCATTTAAAACCTTTGAGATTGACATCACCTGGTCTTCCCAGATGATGAATGAGACACTGGCAGATCTCAGCTTTGCAAAGGGGGCAGTGCCTGCTATAAATTCTGCAGGTTGCCCAAACTTTTGCAGACGCCATTTTTTTGTTTTCTGTTATTTTGAAAGTGTGAATGATGGAAATAAAATCTGACTTTTGTTGACATATTATAATGATATCTAATCTGTAATTTGATGCCTTTTGTAGATTTTCCATCTTTCCTTGGCTTCTTTATGCACATTAATAAAATGTTTTACCTGGGGTGCCCAAACTTTTGATCCCCACTGTAAATCATGGTGTTTAGTTTAAGCAACTGAACCCTGAGACTTACGTTATATGTTCAATGAGCTGAATTTCTGTCATAGATAAATGCATATGTGTGTTACCAAGCAGGTGTAGAAATATACCAAGTAACTTTTTTTTATATATAAATATATATATACTATATCTATAGCGTCTATCTATCTAACTATCCATGAAGCACATTTCTGTTTAAGCAGGGAATGCTCAATAGTGTCTTTTTTCTAAGTCAAGTCAAATCAGAGCGAACCAGGGCTTCCAAGTAACAGATCTGTTTGATGATCTTTTCGGTGGGGCATATTGACTTTTATTGGACAGTATTTTGACAGCCCTTTATCCATATAATTTGCCAGCATTATAGTGTATAATGCAGGCACTCCTCTTTCTTACTCCCCCATTCCTTCCCAGTTACTCATCTCCCTGTACTACAGTGTCTCTTCTTTTAATGCCCACATCTCCTCGATCAGGAACAAATCTGATTTCTGATTGAACATCACTTTATCTGCCAGCTCTCTGGTCTTTTCTTATCTTGTTCCACACTTCTCAGGCTTTGTGCTTAAATTATGTATTAAGGTCAATGTCAAAACACGGAAGATCTGTAATCTACAGGGAGCTCCCTTTTATTCGTTATTACAGTGAAGGCTGAGCATAACTGTCAGTGAGCTTGGGATGTGCACAGCATGGAAGCTTGCTACACAGCGGGGCTCTACAAAGCCTCTCTCCTTGTTCTCCCAGGACGAACCCTTGATAGATTTACCCAGATAACCCATCTCACATTAAAGCTCTCTTGTCTCTTCTTCAATCTGAAAGCTGTCAAGTGCACCTATATAGTAATGTCATAAATCAAACGTAAAATGTGTACACTGGAGACAATGCGAATGTCATGTATTCACTTGTAGTTTGAGATCTTCTAAACTAAAATGGTGTCAGAAGAGTAAGATACAGCTGAGAGGGATGTTTTCCTCTTTAACAATCACAAAAGATCATGCAAAAAGGGGAGGCTATAAACTTTTTCTACATTTGAATATTATTAAAACATTTTACAGGTCTACTCGATATTAATCGGGGGTGGGGGGGGGCGCTGTCTAAACAATACAGAAGAAAGATTGTCTAAAAAAAAAAATCCACGCTAGCTGTAAATAAGAAATGGGATTTAATGCAAGTTCTGAGTATTGATTTTACAACCTCTTCCTGACAAGCATTTGTCAACAAGGGTTAGTACTCGATTCCCCCGGTTTGTTTAGAAAAAAACACATGTTGTTCTTTTCATTTCTCATGAGCTAGATACAGTATTAATAAAGGAAAACTGCGGTATCAGAGACGTTCAGTCTGCATTACACCTGTCTGCAAGCTGAGAAAAATACCTTGACTGACAAATTCTGAAGCATTTTTGGAGAGTACAGAAAACAGTAAGAATTTTATAAGCTTAGATTTACCATTTATGTTTGAACCATCAGCCCCCCCAGCTAAAATAATATGATGGTTGTGAGACTCTGGAAGGGTAGTAGTCAACTATGAGGAAAATGATGACTTATGCTCTGTAAAAACATAAATGAAATATTTATTTGATGACAGCAATGCACCGTACATCCCAGTAGTCATTTATCTCATTTAACCCCATGTGTCTGCTTTCAGATTTATGCTGCTGCACGTTTGGTGCTTTATGACAATACAAAAACAACTGGTCAGTAATAATTGCCTTAAAATTGTCAGTTAGGATGATTTTCACTGTCAGAAATTCTGGAGGTTTTATGCCAAAACAGACAAAGCCAAAATATACCATAATTAGCAGAGGATGGACACATTTTACATTCATTTTATACACATTAAGCCATGTCTAACTCTTACACGCTTCTTGAGTAGATTAAGGTTGCTTATGTTTCACCCTAAAATAAAAAAAAAAAGCACTGATCAAGGAAAATTCTGCTGACATTTTCACTGTGCTTGCGAAAACCCTTTTAAACAGGCTGAAACATTTCTCTTAGGCAGCAAAATGAAAAGGCGTGTAGATTATAAATAATGCCTTGAATAAAAATGAATGCGATACCATAAGTATACAAAGGCAAAAAGTTGCCAGAAGGTCCCAGACAGAATAATATGTAAGTGATATGAACAGGCCTCCTTAATAAGGACTCATGTATCAAAGAATAAATCAGTGGAATCAGGCGAGTGACATCAGATCTAGTAACAATGCGCAAGACAGTGGACACAATTCTCTGTTTATTAAGTAATTGGTACCTGAAACAAAGTGTCATTTAATTTTGCTGTGATATATTTATGTGTGTATATATGTATATATATATTTATATATATATATATATATATATATATATCACTTCCTACTCTGAGGAAACAGATGCAGTTTTGAATTAACTGCATAAACATGCAATTCAAAAGCTGGTTCAGCCTGGTTCAGACATCAAATCCGGATATGGACCCTAAAGAGCTTAAAGGGGTATTCCGGCCAAAGACATCTTATCCCTTATCCAAAGGAGGGGATAAGATGTCTGAACGCCATTTTGTAACTTTTGGGGGCTTCCGTTTCTACGCAGTGCATTTTTCTGTAAAAATGACACCTTATCTTTATTCTGTAGGTCCATACGGTTAAAATGATACCCTACTTATATAGGTTTGATTTTGTCTTCCTTCTGGAAAAAATCATAACTACATGCACGGAAATTAATAAGTTTAAAAATGTCATCTTCTGACTCCTATAACTTTCTTATTTTTCTGCATATGGGGATCTGTATCTGTATGTAAATCTGAAGCTTTTATTGGTACCATTTTTGTTTTGATCTGACTTTTTGATCGCTTTTTTTTTTCCATTTTTTATGGCATAAAATGTGACCAAAAATACGCTATTTTGGAATTTTGAATTTTTTTTACATGTACGCCATTGACCGTTCTGTTTAATTAATGATATATTTTTATATTTAGGACATTTATGCACACGGCGATACCACATATGTTTATATTTATTTTTATTTACATGGTGACCCCCTGTTATATCGCGGGAGCAGGACGTACAGGTACGCCCTGCGTCCCCAAGAGGTTAAAAACTACATCTTACAGCACTTTGTGAACAATTCCTTAAAGCAGTTTTCCAAATAGTGTGTTTCCAGCTGTTGCAATACTACAACTCTGAGCATGCCCGGACAGCATTGGAAAGGTCTCAGAATAAAGCCTACATCTAAGAATCAAGCCATAGCACTCTCGCCTAAAACTGATGAAAAACATAGGCGCTCTCCTTATCTATTTAGAATAGAAAGCTCTACTTATCTACTTAGAATAGAAGCTCTGAACAGTTAGTGAAAATTTAAAGAGCATAATTATATATTAGTATGTCAACATTTCAAGATGTGCATATAAAGCAAACAAAACAACATGATTAAGGCCCCCTAGCTACCACCCCCCCCCCAAGTGAAGTACAAAAATATAATAAGAGGTAACTAGATTCCTTAAAATACCCTAAGTTAGGTGTCATGATATGACTACCTTAGAAAAAATACATTGCATCCCGATATCGGCCTTTCAGTGGTTGTGATGTGATTTGCAGCCTGTTGAGGCTTTTACTACCATGTAACAATATTGTAAAGAATTTATAAAAATTAGACATTGGAATTATGAACTAAATTCAAGGTATTGTAAGGTACATGAACCTAGCCTTACATTTGCTTTGAACTTATGCATTTGCTGTAAAATTTTACTTCCAAGCTGTTTAAATAGTCCGATATCCCTTCTGACCAATGTATTTCAGATACTGTGTGTTGTTATTTATCAGTAACATTCAAAAGTTCAGGATGGAAGAATAAGAAACAAATGACTTTACTTTATACTTTATATTTATACTTTATATTTCCCTTAAGCAATGAATTAGACTGTACTGTTTAAATTAACATCATGGATTTTCCTTTGCAACAGGCGAATAATAGAAACTGATGGAATTCTGTTCTATCAAAAGACACGTCAGCAGTGGCGTACCAAGGGGGGGGGCGAGCCCGCCCCGGGTGCCACTCTCAAGGGGGGTGCCAGGGGCGGACTGGCCCACCGCCGCTGCCACTGCTGAGGTCCGGGATGCTCGTCCCAGATCCCCAGAAGACAACGCTACATTCTCCTGTATGCGCGATACACGCATCTGCAGCTACACAGAGGAGACGTGACCTCCGCCCCCACACAGCACGCAGTGCAGGCGCCGGTGATGTCACTCATCCGGCGCCTGCACTGTGGAGGGGAGAAGACGCGGGCCCTTGCTGAGGAGATTGCTGCGTGGGATATCAGGTGAGCATACTTTTTTTATTTAATTTTTTTTAACCCTGCCTATACCTATAAGGGGGGGGGTGCTCTGCATATACTTATAGGGAAGGGGGAGAGGGGGGTGCTCTGCATATATCTATAGGGAAGGGGGGAGAGAAGGGGTGCTCTGCATATACCTATAAGGAAGGGGGGAGAGGGGGGTGCTCTGCATATATCTATAGGGGAGGGGGGTGCTCTGCATATACCTATGGGGAAGGGAGGGAGAGGGGGGTGCTCTGCATATACCTATAGGGAAGGGGGGGAGAGGGGGTGCTCTGCATATATCTATAGGGAAAGGGAGGGAGAGGGGGGTGTAGCTCTGCATATACCTGGGAAAGGGAGGGAGAGGGGGGTGTAGCTCTGCATATACCTGGGAAAGAGGGGGTGGGGGTGTAGCTCTGCATATACCTGGGAAAGAGGGGGTGGGGGTGTAGCTCTGCATACACCTATGGGAAAGAGAGGGGGGGTGTAACTCTGCATATACCTATTTGTAAAGAGGGGGGGTGTAACTCTGCATATACCTATGGGAAAGAGGGGATTACCTGGCTACCTACCTACCTACCTGCCCTTTTACTGTGCAGGACACCAAGGAGGGCATTATTACAGTTTGTGGGCCTATAGATGGAAAGATTGTGTAGAGGAGGGCACTGAATATATGCAGAGTCTGACATGTTTTTCCTGCAGATGTTAAGAGATCCACATGGCGGTCTTATCCGGACGGAGAAGAAAAGGAAAGAGGACGCCACTGATCAGAAAAGACGTAATTGTGAGTCCCAAAATGTAACTGTAATCACTGATATGGTATACACATCCTCTGTACAGCTGATATCTACCGCCATATGGTCCTGTATATAATCATTTATATTGTATACAGATTCTGTATAGTATACTGGTCTGTATATAGTGGTTTTATTCAGTACATTATGGCGGTATGATCCAGTTATTGTGTGGTGGTATATATTTAGTCCTTGTTTACCTGTATTATTGGTCATGTAAATTTACCTACGTTAAAGTGTTTCTTGCATATATAAATTTTAGTTTATTTTGTGTGTGGGATTTGGGTGGAATAGGAGCATGCCAGAAGATTGATGAGCTGCAGAGCCTAGCAGGGGTCCTTGCCTTTTTTTTGGCCAGTCCGCCCCTGGGGGGAGGGGAAAGAGGAGGTGTAATTAAGGGGGGTGCGTGTGTGTGTGTGTGTGTGGGGGGGGGGTGCCAAACAAAGGATCCGCCCTGAGTGCCAAATGCTCTAGGTACGCCCCTGCACGTCAGTAAAAACTTATATAGAAAGATTTAAAAGTAAATTAGAATTTAATAAAATATTGTTTAATAATATAATTCAGACATGTATATCGCTTTACTTCAAGAGAACCTTTCAGGTCTCTTAGGCCACACATACCAGCTCTGGGACCTGACAGGTCAGAAGAACAATGGGGGACATTTATAAAAAGCATTTACTCCCTTTTTAAATGCTTATATTTGTCTCTCAAATGTCGCATATGTGACTACGCATTTTTCTGTGCATATGTGACTTCTTGCCGAGCGAGAAGAGCAGGCTTTCACAGTTTAGCTTATAAAAGCAAGTTTTGAAAATTGAATTGCAGTGGTCAAAAATTTATAACATGCGACTGTCGCAAAAAAGTCGCACACCATGGAAAAATGCCAGCTCAACCCTGGCTTACAGATTTTGCTTACATGAGCAAAATTTCACATGTGACATATTTATAAAAGGCCATGTGACTTGTTAATACATTTGTTGCATGTAAGCAAAACATTAAGCAAAATAAACCAACTAAAAAATGATATACATAAGCAAGTTTTTATAAATGTCCCCCAATGTTCCAAAACTGTTCATCTCATGTCTGCCATGTCACAGAGAGTTTAAAAATAACTTTGAATGCTGCTGGCCATGCTGTGACTGGTTTAGTCATGAGGAGGGGATGTGGCGGTTTTCAGTCATACTCACCATGCCCCTCTTCCAACATTCAAGTTTGACTGACACCCTGAGTGCAGGGCTTCTCTGAGTCTGGACAAGAGGATGCCTGGCGAGCGTGACTGGAAGATGTCGCATCCCCTCCACTGTCACTGAAATACATTCACAGCCAGTGGCATATAACGTTACTTTTCAGCTGTATGTTCTCCTGACCTGTCAGGTCACACAGATGGTATATGAGGCCCCAGGAAAATTCAAACACCATCTACTGTTCTCAATATATCTTTACTCATATCATTGGTAGAGATGAGCAAACTTTTGAAAAATTTGATTTGGCCGATTCGCCGAATTTTCTGAAAAAATTAGTTTCAAACCAAATTTATTCGCGACAAATCGTTATTAAAAAAGGTTATTTCTGGATTACAGAGAGCCTCAATAGGGGTGTAGAGCACTTTGCCTTGTCCTAACATGCATAGGGAGTGTGCTGTGTTAATGAAACAATACTGTTATTCAGTATGACATGCAGATTACAGGCATTGATATTAGAATCACTGCTGCAGAGCGTCGATGTGGCAGCAGAGAAACCATATGGTGTCAAACTTGAAGAGAATAAAGAAATTTTAATGTAATTTTTATTTTATTTTATTTGAATTTATTTACATTTTTGAGTAACCATTCTGGTGAGCATGGAGCTGGCGGTCCTCCACCAGGGGAGCTACCACCTGTTCCCTGCCTCTCAGCAACCCCCTGACTATGAAAGTGTGAATGTTTCATTTATTCAGTTATGGTTCATTTTTATCGCTCCAAGCTTTTCCATTGGATTCTTGTGATAATTCCACAGGTAATATGACCTAGTCGACCATAGGGCCTCAGACTTTAACCTATTAACCCCTTAAGGACCAAGGACATACCGGTACGTCCTTGGTCCTGCTCTTCTGATATAACGCGGGTTTACACAGTAACCCCGCGTCATATCACGGCGGGCCCGGCGTCATAGTGAAGCCGGGACCCGCCTCTAATAGCGCGCAGCGCCGATCGCGGCGCCGCACGCTATTAACCCTTTAGAGCTGAGCCGCACAGCTAAAAGTGAAAGTGAAAGTTCCCGGCTAGCTCAGTCGGGCTGTTCGGGATGGTCGAGGCTAATCGCGGCATCCCGAACAGCTGACAGGACAGCGGGAGGGCCCCTTCCTGCCTCCTCGCTGTCCGATCGCCGAATGACTGCTCAGTGCCTGAGATCCAGGCATGAGCAGTCATGCGGCAGAATCGTTGATCACTGGTTTCTAATGAGAAACCAGTGATCAGCATAGGAGATCAGTGTGTGCAGTGTTATAGATCCCTATGGGACCTATAACACTGCAAAAAAAAAGTGAAAAAAAAAGTAAATAAAGATCATTTAACTCCTCCCCTATTAAAAGTTTGAATCACCCCCCTTTTCCAATAAAAAAAAAAAAACACAGTGTAAATAAAAATAAAAATATACATATATGGTATCACCGCGTGCGGAAATGTCCGAATTATAAAAATATATAATTAATTAAACCGCTCGGTCAATGGCGTGCGCGCAAAAAAATTCCAAATCCAAAATAGTGCATTTTTGGTCACTTTTTATATCATTTAAAAATGAATAAAAAGCGATCAATAAGTCTTATCAATGCAAAAATGGTACCGTTAAGAACTTCAGATCACGGCGCAAAAAATGAGCCCTCATACCGCCCCATACACGGAAAAATAAAAAAGTTATAGGGGTCAGAAGATGACAATTTTAAACGTATTAATTTTCCTGCATGTAGTTATGATTTTTTCCAGAAGTCCGACAAAATCAAACCTATATAAGTAGGGTATCATTCTAATCGTATGGACCTACAGAATAAAGATGAGGTGTCATTTTTACCTAAAAATTTACTACGTAGAAACGGAAACCCCCAAAAGTTACAAAACAGCGTTTTTTTTTTTCAATTTTGTCGCACAATGATTTTTTTTTCCATTTCACCGTAGATTTTTGGCCAAAACGACTGACGTCATTACAAAGTAGAATTGGTGGCGCAAAAAATAAGCCATCATATGGATTTTTAGGTGCAAAATTGAAAGAGCAAAAAACGAAAATGCAAAAACGGAAAAACCCCCGGTCCTTAAGGGGTTAAGTACTTAGGGCATACCTGTACGCCCTAAGCCCAGTCCCGGTGTGATAAACGGGGTCACGCCGTGACCCCGCATCACACCAGGTCGGTCCCAGCTGCTAATGATAGCCGGGACCCTGGGCTAACAGCGCGCTGCATCGATCGTTGTGCCGCACGCTGTTAACCCTTCAGACGCGGCGATCAAAATTGATCGTCGCATCTGAAAACAAAAGTAAACAGTTCCCGGCAGCTCATTGGGGCTGATCGCGACATCGCGGTAAAATCGCGATGTTCCGATCAGCTGGGACGCAGGCGGAGGTCTCCTTACCTTATCTGCGGCGTCCGATCTGGGATTGATTGCTCCAAGCCTGAGCTACAGGCTTGAGCAATCGAGCCCCTATCTGACTGATCCCTGAAAAGCTACGGCTTTGCAGGGATCAGCATAGGAGATCAGTGTGTGCAGTGTTATAGGTCCCTATGGGAGCTATAACACTGCAAAAAAAAGTGGAAAAAAAAGTTAACAAAGGTCATTTAACCCTTTCCCTATTAAAAGTTTGAATCACCCCCCTTTTCCCATAAAAAAAAAACTGTGTAAATAAAAATAAACATATGTGGTATCGTGTGCGAAAATGTCCGAACTATAAAAATATATCGCTAATTAAATTGCACGCAAAAAAATTCCAAAGTCCATAATTGTGTATTTTTGGTCACTTTTTATATCATGAAACAATGAATAAAAAGCGATCAAAAAGTCCGATCAATAGAAAATGGTACCAATAAAAACTTCAGAACACAGCGCAAAAAATGAGTCCTCATACCGGCCTGTAAGCGGAAAAATAAAAAAGTTATAGGGGTCAAAAAATGGCAATTTTAAACGGTAGCCCCCAAAAGCTACAAAATGAAATGTTTTCTTCAATTTTGTCGCACAATGATTTTTTTTTTCCGTTTCCCCATAGATTTTTTGGTAAAATGACTAATGTCACTGCAAAGTAGAATTAGTGGCGCAAAACATAAGCCATCATATGGTTTTTTAGGTGCAAAATTTAAAGCGTTATGATTTTTAGAAGGTGATGAGGAAAACATTAAAATGGAAAAACGCTGAGTCCTTAAGGGGTTAAAAGATTACATCAATTTTTTAAAATTTTTATTTAAGATTTATAATAGTGTTACGCCGAGCGCTCCGGGTCCCTGCTTCTCCCCGGAGCGCTCGCGGCGTTCCTCTCTGCAGCGCCCCGGTCAGACCCGCTGACCGGGAGCGCTGCACTGACTCTGCCGGCGGGGATGCGATTCGCATAGCGGGATGCGCCCGCTCGCGAATCGCATCCCAAGTCACTCACCTGTCCCGGTCCCCGGCTGTCACGTCCTGGCGCGCGCGGCCCCGCTCCTTAGGGCGCACGCGCGCGCCAGCTCTCTAAGATTTAAAGGGCCAGTGCACCAATGATTGGCCCAATCAATCTAATTAGTCTCCACCTGCTCCCTGTCTATTTTACCTCACTTCCCCTTCACTTCCTGGCCGGATCTTGTTGTCTTTGTGCCAGAGAAAGCATTACAGTGTTTGCCTTACCAGTGTACCTGACCTCTTGCTATTGCTATTGACTACGAACCTTGCCGCCTGCCCCGACCTTCTGCTACGTCTGACCTTGCCTCTGCCTAGTCCTTCTGTCCCACGCCTTCTCAGCAGTCAGCGAGGTTGAGCCGTTGCCGGTGGATACGACCTGGTTGCTACCGCCGCAGCAAGACCATCCCGCTTTGCGGCGGGCTCTGGTGAATACCAGTAGCAACCCTAGAACCGGTCCACCGACACGGTCCACGCCAATCCCTCGCTGACACAGAGGATCCACATCCAGCCTGCCGAATCCTAACAAATAGATTCCCAAGTTTAATGTCCCTGTGTTTACCTTGAACTAATACTGTATATCCCAGGTACTGGCCCACCTTCTCTTCCACAAAATTGCGCAGTCAGTATGGCTTCAGGGAGAAAGCCGGCACCACCAGATAGAAGATCAGATAAAATCAAGGTAATTTATTTCCCAAGATGCAATGCGTTTCGCTGCGGGAAAGCAGCTTCATCAGGCACTGAACCCGGCTCCCAATTGCGATCGGCTTCATCATCATCAACAAGTGTCTGCACTTCACTGATGTCCTCCTCAGGTTCCTCAACAGTGTCTGCTTCAGGACCCTGAATGCTGGAAACACCACCTCCCACATCACTCTCCTCATCACTACTTGTCCTCCTAGCGGAGAAAGAGGTGGATGTCTCCTTCACTTCTTGGCTGGGCAGTAGCTGCTGACTGTCCTCTATTAGTTCGTCCTCACTGAATAGGGGAGCTGAACCCACAGCATAAGATACTTCTGTAGGGGAGGGAACAGCATAGGACAGAGGCAATGGTAGGACAGGGACTGCTCCCGGTCCATGCTAACTGAGGGTTGTGTCTGAGAAACCCACCGACTGTTGACTAGGAGAATCAGATGTCACTTGTGATGAAGTGGATTACCATGTTAACCAATCGATAACAGCAGATGGGTTGCTGGTCAAGACATAACCGCTAGCTGATACCGAGAGATCAGGCCTCTAGCTGCGATTCCTGCTGCCACTCGCCCCTAGTCTGCTGCGACCTCTGCCTGTGCCTGATATAATTAGGCCTCTGCCCCTCCTCTATGCCCATCCTAGTACTTCTGTAGCATTTCCTGCTGCTCTATGACATTGTCTTCCTACCTTTAAGTCTTCTGAAATAATTACTCCTAAATCCCTTTCCTCAGATACTGAGGTCAGGACTGTGTCAAATATTCTACATTCTGCCCTTGGATTTTTTACGCCCCAGGTGCATTATTAATTTCCCCACTATTGATGTCAGACTAACTGGCCTATAGTTGCTTGATTTCTCCCTACTTCCTTTCTTGTGAATGGGCACGACATTTGCTAATTTCCAATCTTCCGGGACGACTCCTGTTACCAGTGATTGGTTAAATAAATTTGCTAACGGTTTTGCTAGTTCACCGCTAAGCTCTTTTCATAATTTTGGGTGTATCCCATCAGGCTCCTGTGACTCATTTGTCTTAATTTTACACAGCAAATGTAGAACCTCTTCCTCTGTAAAGACACATGCAGCAAACGATTCATTAGTCTTCCTCCCTAATTGAGGTCTGTTACGCCGAGCGCTCCGGGTTCCCGCTCCTCCCCGGAGCGCTCGCTTCTCCCCCTCCGCTGCAGCGCTCCGGTCACGTCCTCTGACCCGGGGCGCTGCGATCCTGCTGCCAGCCGGGATGCGATTCGCGATGCGGGTAGCGCCCGCTCGCGATGCGCACCCCGGCTCCCCTACCTGACTCGCTCCCCGTCTGTTCTGTCCCGGCGCGCGCGGCCCCGCTCCCTAGGGCGCGCGCGCGCCGGGTCTCTGCGATTTAAAGGGCCACTGCGCCGCTGATTGGCGCAGTGGTTCCAATTAGGATTATCACCTGTGCACTTCCCTATATTACCTCACTTCCCTTGCACTCCCTTGCCGGATCTTGTTGCCTTAGTGCCAGTGAAAGCGTTCCTTGTGTGTTCCTTGCCAGTGTTTCCAGACCTTCTGCCGTTGCCCCTGACTACGATCCTTGCTGCCTGCCCCGACCTTCTGCTACGTCCGACCTTGCTTCTGCCTACTCCCTTGTACCGCGCCTATCTTCAGCAGCCAGAGAGGTGAGCCGTTGCTAGTGGATACGACCTGGTCACTACCGCCGCAGCAAGACCATCCCGCTTTGCGGCGGGCTCTGGTGAAAACCAGTAGTGGCTTAGAACCGGTCCACTAGCACGGTCCACGCCATCCCTCTCTGGCACAGAGGGTCCACTACCTGCCAGCCGGCATCGTGACAGTAGATCCGGCCATGGATCCCGCTGAAGTTCCTCTGCCAGTTGTCGCTGACCTCACCACGGTGGTCGCCCAGCAGTCACAACAGATTGCGCAACAAGGCCAACAGCTGTCTCAACTGACCGTTATGCTACAACAGTTGCTACCACAGCTTCAGCAGTCATCTCCTCCGCCAGCTCCTGCACCTCCTCCGCAGCGAGTGGCCGCTCCTGGGATACGTTTATCCTTGCCGGATAAATTTGATGGGGACTCTAAGTTTTGCCGTGGCTTTCTTTCCCAATGTTCCCTGCATCTGGAGATGATGTCGGACCTGTTTCCCACTGAAAGGTCTAAGGTGGCTTTCGTAGTCAGTCTTCTGTCCGGAAAAGCCCTGTCATGGGCCACACCGCTCTGGGACCGCAATGACCCCGTCACTGCCTCTGTACACTCCTTCTTCTCGGAAATCCGAAGTGTCTTTGAGGAACCTGCCCGAGCCTCTTCTGCTGAGACTGCCCTGTTGAACCTGGTCCAGGGTAATTCTTCCGTTGGCGAGTATGCCGTACAATTCCGTACACTTGCTTCAGAACTGTCCTGGAATAATGAGGCCCTCTGCGCGACCTTCAAAAAAGGCCTATCCAGCAACATTAAAGATGTTCTGGCCGCACGAGAAATTCCTGCTAATCTACATGAACTTATTCACCTAGCCACTCGCATTGACATGCGTTTTTCTGAAAGGCGTCAGGAACTCCGCCAAGATATGGACTCTGTTCGCACGAGGCGTTTCGTCTCCTCGGCTCCTCTCTCCTCTGGTCCCCTGCAATCTGTTCCTGTGCCTCCCGCCGTGGAGGCTATGCAGGTCGACCGGTCTCGCCTGACACCTCAAGAGAGGACACGACGCCGTATGGAGAACCTCTGCCTGTACTGTGCTAGTACCGAACACTTCCTGAGGGATTGTCCTATCCGTCCTCCTCGCCTGGAAAGACGTACGCTGACTCCGCACAAAGGTGAGACAGTCCTTGATGTCTACTCTGCTTCTCCACGTCTTACTGTGCCTGTGCGGATGTCTGCCTCTGCCTTCTCCTTCTCTACAGTGGCCTTCTTGGACTCTGGATCTGCAGGAAATTTTATTTTGGCCTCTCTCGTCAACAGGTTCAACATCCCAGTGACCAGTCTCGCCAGACCCCTCTACATCAATTGTGTAAATAATGAAAGATTGGACTGTACCATACGTTTCCGTACGGAGCCCCTTCTTATGAGCATCGGATCTCATCATGAGAGGATTGAACTTTTGGTCCTCCCCAATTGCACCTCGGAGATTCTCCTTGGACTACCCTGGCTTCAACTTCATTCCCCAACCCTGGATTGGTCCACTGGGGAGATCAAGAGTTGGGGGTCCTCTTGTTCCAAGAACTGTCTAAAACCGGTTCCCAGTAACCCTTGCCGTAACTCTGTGGTTCCTCCAGTAACCGGTCTCCCTAAGGCCTATATGGACTTCGCGGATGTTTTCTGCAAAAAGCAAGCTGAGACTCTACCTCCTCACAGGCCTTATGATTGCCCTATCGACCTCCTCCCGGGTACTACTCCACCCCGGGGCAGAATTTATCCTCTCTCTGCCCCAGAGACTCTTGCCATGTCCGAATACGTCCAGGAGAATCTAAAAAAGGGCTTTATCCGTAAATCTTCCTCTCCTGCCGGAGCCGGATTTTTCTTCGTGTCCAAAAAAGATGGCTCCCTACGTCCTTGCATTGACTACCGCGGTCTTAATAAAATCACGGTTAAGAACCGCTACCCCTTACCCCTCATCTCTGAACTCTTTGATCGCCTCCAAGGTGCCCACATCTTCACTAAATTGGACTTAAGAGGCGCCTATAACCTCATCCGCATCAGAGAGGGGGACGAGTGGAAAACGGCATTTAACACCAGAGATGGACACTTTGAATATCTGGTCATGCCCTTTGGACTGTGCAATGCCCCTGCCGTCTTCCAAGACTTTGTCAATGAAATTTTTCGTGATCTGTTATACTCCTGTGTTGTGGTATATCTGGACGATATCCTAATTTTTTCTGCCAATCTAGAAGAACACCGCCAGCATGTCCGTATGGTTCTTCAGAGACTTCGTGACAACCAACTCTATGCCAAAATTGAGAAATGTCTGTTTGAATGCCAATCTCTTCCTTTTCTAGGATATTTGGTCTCTGGCCAGGGACTACAGATGGATCCTGACAAACTCTCTGCCGTCTTAAATTGGCCACGCCCCTCCGGACTCCGTGCTATCCAACGCTTTTTGGGGTTCGCCAATTATTACAGGCAATTTATTCCACATTTTTCTACCATTGTGGCTCCTATCGTGGCTTTAACCAAAAAAAATGCTGATCCCAAGTCCTGGCCTCCTCAAGCAGAAGACTCCTTTAAACGACTCAAGTCTGCCTTTTCTTCGGCTCCCGTGCTCTCCAGACCTGACCCTTCCAAACCCTTCCTATTGGAGGTTGATGCCTCCTCAGTAGGAGCTGGAGCTGTTCTTCTACAAAAAAATTCTTCCGGGCATGCTGTCACTTGTGGTTTTTTCTCTAGGACCTTCTCTCCAGCGGAGAGGAACTACTCCATCGGGGATCGAGAGCTTCTAGCCATTAAATTAGCACTTGAGGAATGGAGGCATCTGCTGGAGGGATCAAGATTTCCTGTTATCATCTACACCGACCACAAGAACCTCTCCTACCTCCAGTCGGCCCAACGGCTGAATCCTCGCCAGGCCCGGTGGTCTCTGTTCTTTGCCCGATTTAATTTTGAGATTCACTTTCGTCCTGCCGATAAGAACATTAGGGCCGATGCTCTCTCTCGTTCCTCGGATGCCTCAGAAGTTGATCTCCCTCCGCAACACATCATTCCACCTGACTGCCTGATCTCCACTTCTCCTGCCTCCATCAGGCAGACTCCTCCAGGAAAGACCTTTGTTTCTCCACGCCAACGCCTCGGAATCCTCAAATGGGGTCACTCCTCCCATCTCGCAGGTCATGCGGGCATCAAGAAATCTGTGCAACTCATCTCCCGCTTCTATTGGTGGCCGACTCTGGAGACGGATGTTGGGGACTTTGTGCGAGCCTGCACTATCTGTGCCCGGGATAAGACTCCCCGCCAGAAGCCCGCTGGTCTTCTTCATCCTCTGCCTGTCCCCGAACAGCCTTGGTCTCTGATTGGTATGGATTTTATTACTGATTTACCCCCTTCCCGTGGCAACACCGTTATTTGGGTGGTCGTTGATCGATTCTCCAAAATGGCACATTTCATCCCTCTTCCTGGTCTTCCTTCTGCGCCTCAGTTGGCTAAACAATTTTTTGTACACATTTTTCGTCTTCACGGGTTGCCTACGCAGATTGTCTCGGATAGAGGGGTCCAATTCGTGTCTAAATTCTGGAGAGCTCTCTGTAAACAACTCAAGATTAAATTAAATTTTTCCTCTGCATATCATCCCCAGTCCAATGGACAAGTAGAAAGAATTAACCAGATCCTGGGTGATTATTTGCGACATTTTGTTTCCTCCCGCCAGGATGACTGGGCAGATCTCCTTCCATGGGCCGAATTCTCGTATAACTTCAGGGTCTCTGAATCTTCCTCCAAATCCCCATTTTTCGTGGTGTACGGCCGTCACCCTCTTCCCCCCCTCCCTACCCCCTTGCCCTCTGGTCTGCCCGCTGTGGATGAAATTTCTCGTGACCTTTCCATTATATGGAGAGAGACCCAAAATTCTCTCTTACAGGCTTCTTCACGCATGAAGAGATTCGCGGATAAGAAAAGAAGAGCTCCCCCCGTTTTTTCCCCTGGAGACAAGGTATGGCTCTCCGCTAAATATGTCCGCTTCCGTGTCCCTAGCTACAAGTTGGGACCACGCTATCTCGGTCCTTTCAAAATTTTGTGTCAAATTAATCCTGTCTCTTATAAACTTCTTCTTCCTCCTTCTCTTCGTATCCCTAATGCCTTTCACGTCTCTCTTCTCAAACCACTCATCCTCAACCGTTTTTCTCCCAAATCTGTTCCTCCCACTCCTGTTTCCGGCTCCTCGGACGTCTTCTCGGTCAAGGAGATTTTGGCTGCCAAAAAGGTCAGAGGAAAAAATTTTTTTTTAGTAGACTGGGAGGGTTGTGGTCCTGAAGAGAGATCCTGGGAACCTGAGGACAACATCCTGGACAAAAGTCTGCTCCTCAGGTTCTCAGGTTCCAAGAAGAGGGGGAGACCCAAGGGGGGGGGGTACTGTTACGCCGAGCGCTCCGGGTTCCCGCTCCTCCCCGGAGCGCTCGCTTCTCCCCCTCCGCTGCAGCGCTCCGGTCACGTCCTCTGACCCGGGGCGCTGCGATCCTGCTGCCAGCCGGGATGCGATTCGCGATGCGGGTAGCGCCCGCTCGCGATGCGCACCCCGGCTCCCCTACCTGACTCGCTCCCCGTCTGTTCTGTCCCGGCGCGCGCGGCCCCGCTCCCTAGGGCGCGCGCGCGCCGGGTCTCTGCGATTTAAAGGGCCACTGCGCCGCTGATTGGCGCAGTGGTTCCAATTAGGATTATCACCTGTGCACTTCCCTATATTACCTCACTTCCCTTGCACTCCCTTGCCGGATCTTGTTGCCTTAGTGCCAGTGAAAGCGTTCCTTGTGTGTTCCTTGCCAGTGTTTCCAGACCTTCTGCCGTTGCCCCTGACTACGATCCTTGCTGCCTGCCCCGACCTTCTGCTACGTCCGACCTTGCTTCTGCCTACTCCCTTGTACCGCGCCTATCTTCAGCAGCCAGAGAGGTGAGCCGTTGCTAGTGGATACGACCTGGTCACTACCGCCGCAGCAAGACCATCCCGCTTTGCGGCGGGCTCTGGTGAAAACCAGTAGTGGCTTAGAACCGGTCCACTAGCACGGTCCACGCCATCCCTCTCTGGCACAGAGGGTCCACTACCTGCCAGCCGGCATCGTGACAAGGTCCTTTTCCTTCTTTTTCTTCTGTAAAAACTTAACAGATATATTCATTAAGGCAGTCCGCTAACCCTTTATTCTCTTCTACATACTTTCTTTCCTTTGTTTTTAAGTTAGTTATTCCTTGTTTTTATTTTCTTTTTTCATTTATATACCTGAAGAATGTCTTATCCCCTTTTTTCACAGACTGAGCTAGTTTTTCTTCTGCCTGCGCTTTAGAAGTTCTTAAAACTTGCCTGGCCTCTTTCTGCCTAATCTTGTAGATTTCCCTATCTTCATTGTTCTGTGTTTTTCTTATTTTTTTATAATTACTAAATGCTATCTTTTAGTTTTTTATGATTTTGGTCAATTCTGCTGAGTACCACAGTGGTCTCTTCCTTTTTCTGCTTTTACTATCAAGTCTAATGCAATTTTTGGTTGCCTTCAATAATGCACCTTTTAAGCCCAAGCTTTCGCCTACAGTAACATCATATGCCAAGTCCCCTTTTATGAATACCAAATTCAAAATGGCCTCAGTCCAGGTTGGCTCCTCAACCCCTTGTGGGAGAGATATTCCCAGTAGGGAATTTAGAATATCTGTACTCCTGGCAGAACTAGCTATTTTGGTTTTCCAGTTTAAATCCAGAAGATTGAATTCTCCCATAATGATAATTTCCCTTTTCATTGTTATTTTAGCTATTTGCTCAACTAGTAGATCATCTAATTCTTTAACTTGGCCAGGTGGTCTATATATGACACCTACACAAGTTACTGCATGATTACCAAACTACAACGTAACCCAAACTGACTCTACAGTGAGGATCAAAAGTTTGGGCACCCCAGGTAAAAATGTATATTAATGTGCATAAAGAAGCCAAGGAAAGATGGAAAAATCTCCAAAAGGCATCAAATTACAGATTAGACATTCTTATAATATGTCAACAAAAGTTAGATTTTATTTCCATTATTTACACTTTCAAAATAACAGAAAACAAAAAATGGCGTCTGCAAAAGTTTGGGCACCCTGCAGAATTTATAGCATGCACTGCCCCCTTTGCAAAGCTGAGACCTGCCAGTGTCATGGATTGTTCTTAATCATCATCTGGGAAGACCAGGTGATGTCAATCTCAAAGGTTTTAAATGCCCAGACTCATCTGACCTTGCCCCAACAATCAGCACCAAGGGTTCTTCTACGCAGTTGTCTAGAAATCGGAAACTGAAAATAGTTGACGCTCACAAAGCTGGAGAAGGCTATAAGAAGAAGCAAAACGTTTTCAGATGTCAATATCCTCTGTTTGAATGTAATTAAGAAATGGCAGTCATCAGAAACAGTGGAAGTTGTAGCAAGATCTGGAAGACCAAGAAAAATATCAGATAGAACAGCTCGCAGGATTGTGAGAAAAACAACTCAAAACCCTCGTTTGACTGCACAATCCCTCCAGAAAGATCTGGCAGACACTGGAGAACAGAATTTAATGAAAAGAACCTCTGTCCAACTGTTAAGCATGGGGGTGGATCAATCATACTTTGGGGTTGTATTGCAGCCAGTGGCACAAGGAACATCTCACAAGTAGAAGGAAAAATGGATTCAATAAAATTTCAGCAAATTGTGGATGCTAACTTGATGTTATCTGTGAAAAAGCTGAAGTTAAAGAGAGGATGGCTTCTACAAATGGATAATGATCCTAAACACACCTCGAATTCCACGGGGGATTACATCAAGAGGCATAAACTGAAGGTTTTGCCATGGCCTTCACAATCTCCTGACCTCAACAAAATTGAAAATCTATGGATAGACCTTAAAAGAGCAGTGGGTGACAGACAGCCCAGAAATCTCAAAGAACTGGAAGACTTTTGTGAGGAAGAATGGGCAAAGATACCTCAAACAAAAATAGAAAGACTCTTGGCTGGCTACAAAAAGCGTTTATAAGCTGTGATACTTGCCAAAGGGGGCAGTACAAGATATTAACTCTGCAGGGTGCCCAAACTTTTGCAGAAGCCATTTTTTTGTTTTCTGTTATTTTGAAAGTGTAAATGATGGAAATAAAATCTAACTTTTGTTGACATATTATAAGAATGTCTAATCTGTAATTTGATGCCTTTTGGAGATTTTTCCATCTTTCCTTGGCTTCTTTATGCACATTAATATACTTTTTTACCTGGGGTGCCCAAACTTTTGATCCCCACTGTATGTTTGCCTCACTAACTTGTATTATTTTAGATTTTATGCTATTTTTCACATACAGGGCAACTCCTCCTCCTTTCTTGCCTTCTCTGTCTCTTCTGTATAAAGAGTACCCTGGCATGTTTATGTCCCAGTCATTACTAGTGTTGAGCGGCATAGGCCATATTCGAATTTGCGATATTTCGTGAATATATGGACAAATATTCGTCATATATTTGCTAAATTTGCATATTCGTAATATTCGCGTTTTATTTTCACATATGCGAAAATGCACATATGGCAAAATTAGCATATGCAAAAATTAACATACGCGAAAATTCGCCTATGCAAAAATTTGCATATGCAAATTTTTGCATATGCAAAAATTTGTACGCCCGTCTCACACAGTATTAGAGCCTTCTTTACACCACACAAGCTGGAAGCAGAGAGGGATGATCACTGTGATGTGTACTGTGAAAAAAAAAACGAATATTCGTCATTGTGAATATATAGTGCTATATTCGCGAATATTCGTGAATATGCGATATTCGTGAATAAAATTTGCATTGCGAATTTTCGTGAGCAACACTAGTCATTACTTCTATTGAACCATGTCCCAGTAACAGTAACTATATCTACATTCTCAGATGCCATTATTGACCCAAGTTCATTGATTTTATTACCTAAATAGCGAACATTTGTAGACAGGACTATAGTGCTACTAACATATTCTGGAATTGTTTCGGGGGGTAATTGGACTCAAGGATTATTACTCCTTTGCCCCCCCCCCCCCCTTTCCTAGTTTAAATACGCCTTAAAATATTCATCCCTTGAGAGAAAGATGCAAACCATCTTTTTTTGTACAGTTCCTTTCTGTTCCAAGTAGAGCTATCATGAGACACAAAGCCAAATCCTTGCTCTTTACACAATTTACTAAGCCATAAATTGAACTCCTTAATGTGCCTCTGCCTATTATTCTGAACGTTATGCACAGGCAGAACTTCAGAAAATTAAACAGTGGATGCAAAATTCTGTACGTCATTACCAAGTGTAATAAAAGATTCCTTCACCTCTGAAACTTCATTGCAAGCCAGGTCATTTGTCCCTAGATCGACAAGGAAATTCAAGACCCCTTCCTGCTTTGCTTGCTTAACAATATTAAGAATACGTCTTCTATCTTTTCTAGCAGTAGCCCCAGGGAGACATCTTACAAAACCATTTTCCTTTAGTTCCACTCTTCTTATGATTCAATCACCCAGCAACAGCTGCTTCCTTTCACAGACTTCACTTTATCTTTTTTGCCCTCGACTGCAGTCTTGCATACATTAGACATAGGAGTCTTTGGCTCCTAACCCTCTGTGCTTGAGCCAATATCCATGTTGCTCATACATTCTGAAAGTGCTGCATATGAATTTTGGAGAACCACGGACTGTGGGACATGTCTTCCATCCACAACTCTTAGTCTTCCAGAACCTACAGCATTTTAGGGGTCATTTTAGGGGTCCTCTGTGGCAGTGGTATTGCAGCAGTTCCAGCCTGACTTTGTTTAACAGATCATTTAAATATCTCAGATTTCAAAAATGCAATTTCCTGATGAAGTATGGAGAACTGTATACAGATCTGACAGCATCCAAACCTCCAAAAAAGTGGAACATGAAATACATGCACAATTCCTGCACTGAACAAAGTCTGTCATTTTAAAGAGGAGAAAATTTAAAACAAACAATTGTTACTTTTTAGATTGTATCCACCTCTAGCCTACCTCCTGACTATCTCCTGAAATATTTCTCTAATGCACTTAGAATAGCAGCACTTTGAATATGCAGCTAATGAATTAGGCCAGCTATAGATACACACACTCCCTCACAATCTCCTCCCCCAACAACAAATGGGATCAGTCATACATCATGGAAACCTGTGATGTTACCTCCTTATATACTAACATAAGCAATCAACTAGGGCTAAAAGCAGTGGAAAGCTTTCTGAAAAATGATGACGAAATACAGGAGCAGCAACAGAATTTCATAATGGACGGTCTAAGATTTATCTTAGAGAATAATTTCTTCACATACAACGGGGCTACATATTAACAACTTAAATGCACTGCTATGGGGGCCAAGGTAGCCCCCTCCTATGCTAATTTATTTATGGGAGCATTTGAATCCCAGTACATCTGGGGTAATACCCTGCTCATGGAACACTTTATATGCTATCGTTGATATATAGATGATTTAGTGTTCATATGGAAGGGACCCCAGTCATCCACAGACAAAGTCTTAGAGAATCTCAATACCAGCAATTGGGGGATATATCGTTCACTATGCATACCAGCAAGAAATTAATTGAATTCTTAGATTTGGTGACAACTTGGGACTAGCAGAATTCCCTTACTTCCACTTTCTTTAAGAAAGTGTATACAAATAGCTACATTGACTTTTCAAGTAGCCACTATAAAAAGTGGCTAGAAAATATACCCTACTCGCAGTATAAAAGAGTTCGGAAGAATTGTACCGATGACAAAGATTTCCATGAACAGGCAGGGATCCTTAAAAAACGATTCAAAGCAAAAAAATATCCCAGCCAATTACTTTTGGATTCATTTGAAAAAACAAAGATCTTAACCCAAAAAGAGTGTCTAAAACCCCGCATTGAAATAGATGAGAAGAAAAAGAAAAAGTCCGAACAATTTGAATACAATGTTATCACCACTTTTAGCTCATCCTCCCATGCCATCGAAAAATTCTAAAAAACAACTGGAATCTTTTAGCAAATGACAACTTCCTCAAGGGTACACTAACAAAAAATCTGATAGTTACTTATAGAAGAGAACCAAGAATCTTCTTGCCCAAAGCCAGCTGAAACAGCAGCAACAGAAACATCCGGAATATAAGAAAAAAAAAAAATAGGGACTTTTGGTCTGTTTCTGTTGTAAAGAGATTACCCGTGGTTGAAAGTAATTTCACTCGGAAACCACAAGTGAAGTTTTTGACATAAAATACCATCTAACCTGTGAATCAGACTTTGTAATCCATCTAATGCAATGATGCTGTGGTCTCTCTTATACAGGTAGAACCACCCAAAAATTGAGAAGCAGAATAAACAAGCACCGTTTTAATATAAAAACTGTTTTTTTACTGCATAGTCTCTCCAAGCACTGCCATAATGTCCACAGGGGAATAGAGAAACCTTTCACTGTGACCCCCATTGATACAGTTCGTAAAAGCAAATCGAGCCGGTTTGAGATCCTCAAAAATTGGAAGTTTACTGGATTTATAAATGCAGCTCACTGCTGCCCCTAGGTTTAAATGAAATATCAGAAACCATCCTAGTATAAATTGTAATATATCATCTTGGGTTCCCCCGTCATCCTGTGGAATTCCATTCTAATCCAGCCAACAAACGTCCCACCATCGGAATATTCATTAGAAAACTTTGCATAATATTTAACTACACGATTAATAATTACCCGCTTATAAAGTCTAATTTGATCTGTATTTCTCTCATGAGAATTAGTAATCACCTTTGTTGCCTAAGAACTAAAAACCAACGAGATCCATTTAGTGGTTATATATATATATATATATATATATATATATATATATATCCATAATTATTTCCATATTTATAATGTATATATTAAGCTAAAAGCTAGTTTTAATTCACATATTGTTTCTGATGCATATATGTCCTATCCCTTGGACTAATCCTGCTTTGTTGCTCCAAACAGCCACAGTTTAATATTTCCTGGGTCCAGCTCCTTCACGGGCTCTCCCCCTTCTCAACATCGCCACTACTTTATATCACTGCCATATGTCAACAGATAGAGCCTAACTCCTTAACGGGAGTTAGCTCCACCCCTCAGCCACCCCAGTGCAAATCACCTCAAATGTCCATGGCTCTCTTACTCCTGAGCCTTGTTGTGCACCCGCAGAGCATTTTACGTTCACATATACCTCCACATTTTACATCCACAGGTATTTCCGTGCCCAGGAGAAATTGCGTTACAAATTTTGGGGGTCTTTTTTTTTTTTCCTTTTACCTCTTGTAAAAATGAAAAGTATGGGGCAATACCAGCATGTTAGTGTGAAAAATGTAATTTCATTACAATAACTTGCAGGAGTAGACCCCAACTTTACCTTTTCATAAGGGGCGTAAGGAGAAAAACTGTCACGATGCCGGCTGGCAGGTAGTGGATCCTCTGTGCCAGAGAGGGATTGGCGTGGACCGTGCTAGTGGATCGGTTCTAAGTCACTACTGGTTTTCACCAGAGCCCGCCGCAAAGCGGGATGGACTTGCTGCGGCGGTAGTGACCAGGTCGTATCCACTAGCAACGGCTCAACCTCTCTGACTGCTGAAGATAGGCGCGGTACAAGGGAGTAGACAGAAGCAAGGTCGGACGTAGCAGAAGGTCGGGGCAGGCAGCAAGGATCGTAGTCAGGGGCAACGGCAGGAGGTCTGGAACACAGGCTAGGAACACACAAGGAAACGCTTTCACTGGCACGATGGCAACAAGATCCGGCAAGGGAGTGCAGGGGAAGTGAGGTGATATAGGGAAGTGCACAGGTGAACACACTAATTGGAATCACTGCGCCAATCAGCGGCGCAGTGGCCCTTTAAATCGCAAAGACCCGGCGCGCGCGCGCCCTAGGGAGCGGGGCCGCGCGCGCCGGGACAGGACCGAGGGAGAGCGAGTCAGGTACGGGAGTCGGGGTGCGCATCGCGAGCGGGCGCTACCCGCATCGCGGATCGCATCCCGGCTGGAAGCGGAATCGCAGCGCCCCGGGTCAGTGGATCTGACCGGAGCGCTGCAGTGGGGAGAGTGTAGCGAGCGCTCCGGGGAGGAGCGGGGACCCGGAGCGCTCGGCGTAACAGTACCCCCCCCCTTGGGTCTCCCCCTCTTCTTAGAGCCTGAGAACCTGAGGAGCAGACTTTTGTCTAGGATGTTGTCCTCAGGTTCCCAGGATCTCTCTTCTGGACCACAACCCTCCCAATCCACTAAAAAAAAGGTTTTCCCTCTGACCTTTTTAGATGCTAGAATCTCTTTGACGGAGAAGATGTCCGAGGAGCCGGAAACAGGAGTGGGAGGAACAGATTTGGGAGAGAAACGGTTGATGATGAGTGGTTTAAGAAGAGAAACGTGAAAGGCATTAGGAATACGAAGAGAAGGAGGAAGAAGAAGTTTGTAAGAGACAGGATTAATCTGACACAAAATTTTGAAAGGACCAAGATAGCGTGGTCCCAACTTGTAGCTAGGGACACGGAAGCGGACATATTTAGCGGAGAGCCATACCTTGTCTCCAGGGGAAAAAATGGGAGGAGCTCTTCTTTTCTTATCCGCGAACTTCTTCATGCGTGATGAAGCCTGTAAGAGAGAATTTTGGGTCTCTCTCCATATGATGGAAAGGTCACGAGAAATTTCATCCACAGCGGGCAGACCAGAGGGCAAGGGGGTAGGGAGGGGGGGAAGAGGGTGACGGCCGTACACCACGAAAAATGGGGATTTGGAGGAAGATTCAGAGACTCGGAAGTTATACGAGAATTCGGCCCATGGAAGGAGATCTGCCCAGTCATCCTGGCGGGAGGAAACAAAATGTCGTAAATAATCACCCAAGACCTGGTTAATTCTTTCTACTTGTCCATTGGATTGGGGATGATATGCAGAAGAAAAATTTAATTTAATCTTGAGTTGTTTACAGAGAGCCCTCCAGAATTTAGACACGAATTGGACGCCTCTATCCGAGACTATCTGTGTGGGCAACCCGTGAAGACGAAAAATGTGTACAAAAAATTGTTTAGCCAACTGAGGCGCTGAAGGAAGACCAGGAAGAGGGATGAAATGTGCCATTTTGGAGAATCGATCAACGACCACCCAAATAACAGTGTTGCCACGGGAAGGGGGTAAATCAGTAATAAAATCCATACCAATCAGAGACCAAGGCTGTTCGGGGACAGGCAGGGGATGAAGAAAACCAGCGGGCTTCTGGCGAGGAGTCTTATCCCGGGCACAGATAGTGCAGGCTCGTACAAAGTCCACAACATCCGTCTCCAGAGTCGGCCACCAATAGAAGCGGGAGATGAGTTGCACAGATTTCTTGATGCCCACATGACCTGCGAGATGGGAGGAGTGACCCCATTTGAGGATTCCGAGGCGTTGGCGTGGAGAAACAAAGGTCTTTCCTGGAGGAGTTTGCCTGATGGAGGCTGGAGAAGTGGAAATCAGGCAGTCAGGAGGAATGATGTGTTGCGGAGAGAGTTCAACTTCCGAGGCATCCGAGGAACGAGAGAGAGCATCGGCCCTAATGTTCTTATCGGCAGGCCGAAAGTGAATTTCAAAATTAAATCGGGCAAAGAACAGAGACCACCGGGCCTGGCGAGGATTCAGCCGTTGGGCAGACTGGAGGTAGGAGAGGTTCTTGTGATCGGTGTAAATAATAACTGGAAATCTTGATCCCTCCAGCAGATGCCTCCATTCCTCAAGTGCTAATTTGATGGCTAGAAGCTCTCGATCCCCGATGGAGTAGTTCCTCTCCGCCGGAGAGAAGGTCCTAGAAAAAAAACCACAAGTGACAGCATGCCCGGAAGAATTTTTTTGTAGAAGAACAGCTCCAGCTCCCACTGAGGAGGCATCAACCTCCAATAGGAAGGGTTTGGAAGGGTCAGGTCTGGAGAGCACGGGAGCCGAAGAAAAGGCAGACTTGAGTCGTTTAAAGGCGTCTTCCGCTTGAGGAGGCCAAGACTTGGGATCGGCATTTTTTTTGGTTAAAGCCACGATAGGAGCCACAACGGTAGAAAAATGTGGAATAAATTGCCTGTAATAATTGGCGAACCCCAAAAAGCGTTGGATAGCACGGAGTCCGGAGGGGCGTGGCCAATCTAAGACGGCAGAGAGTTTGTCTGGATCCATTTGTAGTCCCTGGCCAGAGACCAAGTATCCTAGAAAAGGAAGAGATTGGCATTCAAACAGACATTTCTCAATTTTGGCATAGAGTTGATTGTCACGAAGTCTCTGAAGAACCATACGGACATGCTGGCGGTGTTCTTCTAGATTGGCAGAAAAAATTAGGATATCGTCCAGATATACAACAACACAGGAGTATAAAAGATCACGAAAAATTTCATTAACAAAGTCTTGGAAGACGGCAGGGGCGTTGCACAGGCCAAAGGGCATGACCAGATACTCAAAGTGTCCATCTCTGGTGTTAAATGCCGTTTTCCATTCATCCCCCTCTCTGATGCGGATGAGATTATAAGCACCTCTTAAGTCCAGTTTAGTAAAGATGTGGGCACCTTGGAGGCGATCAAAGAGTTCAGAGATGAGGGGTAGGGGGTAGCGGTTCTTAACCGTGATTTTATTAAGACCGCGGTAGTCAATGCAAGGACGTAGAGAGCCATCTTTTTTGGACACAAAGAAAAATCCGGCTCCGGCAGGAGAGGAGGATTTACGGATAAAGCCCTTTTTTAAATTTTCCTGGACGTATTCAGACATGGCAAGAGTCTCTGGGGCGGACAGAGGATAAATTCTGCCCCGGGGTGGAGTAGTGCCCGGGAGGAGGTCAATAGGACAATCATAAGGCCTGTGAGGAGGTAGAGTCTCAGCTTGTTTTTTGCAGAAAACATCCGCAAAGTCCATATAGGCCTTAGGGAGACCGGTTACTGGAGGAACCACAGAGTCACGGCAAGGGTTACTGGGAACCGGTTTTAGACAGTCCTTGGAACAAGAGGGCCCCCAACTCTTGATCTCCCCAGTGGACCAATCCAGGGTTGGGGAATGAAGTTGAAGCCAGGGAAGTCCAAGGAGAATTTCAGAAGTGCAATTGGGGAGGACCAAAAGTTCAATCCTCTCGTGATGAGATCCGATACACATTAGAAGGGGCTCCGTGCGGAAACGTATGGTACAGTCCAATCTTTCATTGTTTACACAATTGATGTAAAGGGGTCTGGCGAGACTGGTCACTGGGATGTTGAACCTGTTGACGAGAGAGGCCAAAATAAAATTTCCTGCAGATCCAGAGTCCAAGAAGGCCATAGTAGAGAAGGAGAAGGCAGAGGCAGACATCCGCACAGGCACAGTAAGACGTGGAGAAGCAGAGTAGACATCAAGGACTGTCTCACCTTTGTGCGGAGTCAGCGTACGTTTTTCCAGGCGGGGAGGACGGATAGGACAATCCCTCAGGAAGTGTTCGGTACTAGCACAGTACAGGCAGAGATTCTCCATGCGGCGTCGTGTCCTCTCTTGAGGTGTCAGGCGAGACCGGTCGACCTGCATAGCCTCCACGGCGGGAGGCACAGGAACGGATTGCAGGGGACCAGAGGAGAGAGGAGCCGAGGAGAAGAAACGCCTCGTGCGAACAGAGTCCATATCTTGGCGGAGCTCCTGACGCCTTTCGGAAAAACGCATGTCAATGCGAGTGGCTAGGTGAATGAGTTCATGTAGATTAGCAGGGATTTCTCGTGCGGCCAGAACATCTTTAATGTTGCTGGATAGGCCTTTTTTAAAGGTCGCGCAGAGGGCCTCATTATTCCAGGATAATTCTGAAGCAAGAGTACGGAATTGTACGGCATACTCGCCAACGGAAGAATTACCCTGGACCAGGTTCAACAGGGCAGTCTCAGCAGAAGAGGCTCGGGCAGGTTCCTCAAAGACACTTCGGATTTCCGAGAAGAAGGAGTGTACAGAGGCAGTGACGGGGTCATTGCGGTCCCAGAGCGGTGTGGCCCATGACAGAGCTTTTCCAGACAGAAGGCTGACTACGAAAGCCACCTTAGACCTTTCAGTGGGAAACTGGTCCGACATCATCTCCAGGTGCAGGGAACATTGGGAAAGAAAGCCACGGCAAAACTTAGAGTCCCCATCAAATTTATCCGGCAAGGATAGGCGTAGACCAGAGGCGGCCACTCGCTGCGGAGGAGGTGCAGGAGCTGGCGGAGGAGATGATTGCTGAAGCTGTGGTAGTAACTGCTGTAGCATATCGGTCAGTTGAGACAGCTGTTGGCCTTGTTGCGCTATCTGTTGTGACTGCTGGGCGACCACCGTGGTGAGGTCAGCGACAACTGGCAGAGGAACTTCAGCGGGATCCATGGCCGGATCTACTGTCACGATGCCGGCTGGCAGGTAGTGGATCCTCTGTGCCAGAGAGGGATTGGCGTGGACCGTGCTAGTGGATCGGTTCTAAGTCACTACTGGTTTTCACCAGAGCCCGCCGCAAAGCGGGATGGACTTGCTGCGGCGGTAGTGACCAGGTCGTATCCACTAGCAACGGCTCAACCTCTCTGACTGCTGAAGATAGGCGCGGTACAAGGGAGTAGACAGAAGCAAGGTCGGACGTAGCAGAAGGTCGGGGCAGGCAGCAAGGATCGTAGTCAGGGGCAACGGCAGGAGGTCTGGAACACAGGCTAGGAACACACAAGGAAACGCTTTCACTGGCACGATGGCAACAAGATCCGGCAAGGGAGTGCAGGGGAAGTGAGGTGATATAGGGAAGTGCACAGGTGAACACACTAATTGGAATCACTGCGCCAATCAGCGGCGCAGTGGCCCTTTAAATCGCAAAGACCCGGCGCGCGCGCGCCCTAGGGAGCGGGGCCGCGCGCGCCGGGACAGGACCGAGGGAGAGCGAGTCAGGTACGGGAGCCGGGGTGCGCATCGCGAGCGGGCGCTACCCGCATCGCGGATCGCATCCCGGCTGGAAGCGGAATCGCAGCGCCCCGGGTCAGTGGATCTGACCGGAGCGCTGCAGTGGGGAGAGTGTAGCGAGCGCTCCGGGGAGGAGCGGGGACCCGGAGCGCTCGGCGTAACAAAAACCTTCTAAAATTTGTTAGGCAATTTCTCCCGAATATGAAATACCCCATATGTGGCCCTGAAATACGACGGGGCTCTGAAGTGAGGCCTTAATTAGGGATTTGCATAGGGGTGATTCCCTAACAGGGTGCCTCCAGCTGTTGCAAAACTCCCATCATGCCTGGACAGTCAATGGCTGTCCGGCAATACTGGGAGTTGTTGTTTTGCAACAGCTGGAGGCTCCATTTTGGAAACACTGCTGTACCAGACGTTTTCATTTTTATTGGGGGGGGTAGGGGACTTTGTAGGGGTATGTGTATATGTAGTGTTTTCTACTTTTTATTATGCGTTAGTGTAGTGTAGTGTTTTTAGGGTACATTCACATAGGCGGGGGTTTACAGTGAGTTTCCCACTGGGAGTATGAGCTGCAGCGGAAAATTTGCTGCATCTCAAACTTGCACCACCGAATCAAAGGAGATTACTGCACAGGACCATAGTAAAGTACAAAAAGTATACATTTTATTGAATTATATTTAAGAGAACAACATGAAAAATAAAAACATATATCTTAGGAAATAGTAACAGAAAAAGACAGGCAGTCAGTCACCAGAATATAGCAGAGAACTAGGTGGATACAAAGTCTGACAAAGCAAAAAATATATATATGCCTATGGCAGTGTGGATGAACAGCAAATGACAAAGAAGACTACCAGTCAACCATGGAACACCACACTGCTAAACAGGACATAAAGACATATTAATGCACAAATAGATGTTACAGCCAAAGGGCATGCCGGGACTTGTAGTTATGCAACAGCTGGAGACATACTACTACAACTTCCAGCATGCCCTTTGGCTGTCCGTACACGCAGGGAGTTGTAGTTATGCAACATCTGGAGGCACACTGGTTGCAATACACTAAGAGTTTGTTACTTAACTCAGTGTTTCGATACGAGTGTGCCTTTAGCTGTTGCAAAACTACAACTCCCAGCATGTACAGTTTGTCAATGCATGCTGGGAGTCGTAGTTTTGTAACATCTGGAGGCACACTGATTGTGAAACACTGAGTTAGGTAACAAACTCTGTGTTTAACAACCAGTGTGCCTTCAGGGGCATGCTGAGCTTTGTAGGGCATGCTGAGCGTTGTAGTTTTGCAACATCTGGAGGCAGTTGCAACAACTGGAGTTGCAGTTGTGCCTCCAGCTGTTGCAAAACTACAACTCCCAGCATGTCCTTTAGCTGTGCATGCTGGGAGTTGTTGCTAGGCAACAGCAGGAGGCAAACAGTGCTTACCTCCTGCTGTTAGATCCCTCTGCTGTAGACCGCCGGGACCGCCACTGCTGAGGACCACCAGCATTCGGGACCGCTGCCACACCTGACCCCGGGTAAGCTTCCCCACACACACCCCTGCCGATCACCCCCTCCCTCCACCGCCAATGCCCTGCCAATGTTGCCCAGCAGGACGGGTGATTGATCGATCGTGAGGTGGCACCGGTGCCACCTCACTCCTGCTGGTAAAGGGTCTCGGACGCCACCTATCTCCCTTTTTTTCCAGGTCACCAGGTCACCGTAGACCCGATTGACAAGGAATCGCCACCAATCACCAGTCTGAATTGACATCAGGACCAAAAACTAAAATAACATAAATACTTGGGGGGAGATTTATCAAAACCTGTCCAGAGGAAAAGTTACCTAGTTGCCCATAGCAACCAATCAGCTCACTTCTTTCATTTTGCAGAGGCCTTGTTAAAAATGAAAGAAGCGAGCTGATTGGTTGCTATGGGCAACCAGGTAATTTTTCCTCTGGACGGGTTTTGATAAATCTCCCCCTTGGTGTTTACCCCCTATTCTAAATTCACTGCATACTGTTCATAATATTCCCCCTCTACTACCCTAAGTATTTCAGGTCAATGCGAAAAATCAGGGGACAGGGTCAAGGACTTCAAGTACCTTCTTCTTAGTTACTCCAGCCCCTATTTTATTAGATTTTTTTTAACTTGATACATGCAGCCATTTTGGAATGACTCCCCAGTTACAATATTTTCAAAGCAACTCTCTAAACTTCAACCGGAAGACCATCAGGTCTGGGTATTTTCTCAGACACCATGCCTCTGAAGACTTTATTTAATTCCTCCCTACTAATGGGTCGATCTAACCATTCCCTCTGCATAGGGAGGAGCCAAAGCAAATATTTTACCTCTATCAAAATATGGCTCTAAGCAGGGGTCAGGTCCTGGGGGAAAAAAATGTGGGAACTCTTCCACTAAAGGGCTGGTCCTGCAGGACTCCTGCTAATGGGAATGGTGATCTTGCTGTAAAAAAAAGTGCAGGAACTCAGTCCCCACACATTCCTGCAGGACTTGAGCCCTGGCTCTAAGCATTCAGCTTTAAATTCCACCCTTGATCTTCACAAATCTGCATGTTTACTTTTAAATACCCCTAATTTCACCACCATATGCCTAAATACAACTTCACTGGTGTTCCTGATATCCAAGATTAGATCCAAGAGTTATTCACCATGTATTCATCCTCCCTATAAATTACTTTCTGTCATCTATTCTCCTGCTCTTTAAAAAAAATTTCCTCTGTTTATAAATATGAAACATTTCAGGTACCGGTAGGTCCCCAGGATAGTTTGAAAAAAACATCTCTGCCTTAATATTCTTATGTGTATCTATCAAATTCAACCAATACAGGTTACACTTGAATTTTCACTTCTTTCAACAATTTACCTGTTTAGGTTCCAATCCAATAGGGATATCAGACAAACTCCTATTTTCATGAACTATTTATCTTATTCTCCACATCCCTATATTATTTGTCAACACCATGTCAATCCTAATAAAGACCTTAAGCGGGTACACAAAAGCATGCGTACCCCTGTCCCTCTGGATTTAGCCGATGTCAAGCATCCACTCATCCAACCCACCCTTGTCAGAAGAGTCAGAGACCCTTATTAATGAGTTTGTAAACCTCTCCATATAATTTCTTCTTTATTATGTATTTTAAATTACCCATAATATATATTGGAACCCACTTATATCTTACAGTTAGTTGATACAGGTTTAACAGCACCTCTGCAGAAAATGGTTGACATATGTACAACAGCCAAAGGAGTACAATTTCCTTCTAGATCACATATATAAAAATATCTACCTCTTCGATAGGTAGGATAGCTGGAATACCTTTTTAACTGACAGTAGTTAATCTGGCATGGCAGAAAAAAAAATCTAATGCAAACAGTTTAGCAAAGAGTTAATGCAGATAGGTAACTAATGAAGCAGATAACGAAATTAGCAGCAATCTATCATCTGATAGAAATAAATTCCACAAGGTGAGACAGTTTGTCTCCAAAATTAATTATTAAGGCTATTCCTTCACAGTGTAAAATTGTGTGGGGTATTTTATTTAAAATTTTCATTTATAGCATTTTTGTATAGCATTTTTGTATAGCAATTTTCATTTATAGCAATAATCCGCATTATGGCATCCACATTTTTTGCACATTACGACCAGAAATGCATGCCTGAATCAAATACGACATAGCTATAGTGTGAACATAGCTATAGTGTGCAATGAATTATCCTGAAATGCAACTCAAGAGAACCCATTATTAAAATGGCAGATAGCTGATAAAATAATCCCACTCTACTCGCTTAAGTAGGTCTATCACCTCAGAAGCAATATATCTACTTCAGGGAGTTAGGTTTTTAAAGCAAAGCAATTAGTTCAATAAATTAGTATTAATTTGGATTAATTGATTTGCTTTAACCCCTTAAGGACCCTTAAGGCATTTTTCAGTTTTTGCATTTTTGCTTTTTCCTCCTTACCTTTTAAAAATCATAACCCTTCCAATTTTCCACCTAAAAATCTATATTATGGCTTATTTTTGTGCCACCAATTCTACTTTGCAGTGGCATTAGTCCTTTTGACCAAAAATCCACAGCAAAATGGAAAAAAAATAATCATTGTGCGACAAAATGTAAGAAAAAACACCATTTTGTAAATTTTGGGGGCTCCATTTCTATGCAGTGCATTTTTCGGTAAAAATGACATTTTATCTTTATTCTGTAGGTCCATATAGTTAAAATGATACCCTGCTTATATAGATTTTATTTTGTCATACTTCTGGAAAAAATCATAACTACATGCAGGAAAATGTATACGTTTAACCTCTTCAGGACGCCAGGTGTATGCATACACCCTGCATCCCGAGTCCTTAAGGACATGGGGCGTATGCATACACCCGTGGGAATTCCGGTCCCCGCCGCTAGCCGTTTGGGGACCGGACCTTGATGCCTGCTGGAATCACTCAGCTGGCATCCCGGCACATCGCCGAGGGGGGTCCTGAGACCCCCCATGTCGGCGATCGCAGAAAATCGCATGTCAATTCAGACATGCGATTTTCTACTATTCCGGGCTGATCCGGTCTCTGGTGACCCGATCACCTGGAAAATAGGGATGATGTCAGTGACAGCCCCGATCATCCTGAGGGATAGGAGCAAGGTCTCAGTGCTGCGATCTCCTCCTATGCCCTGCCATTGGTCAGAACTGATTCTGACCAATGGCAGAGCAGGACAGTGGGTTGCCATGGCAACGCCCCGTTCTGCCCACCCCTGGATGTCGGGCAGAACGGGGGGAGAAGATGCCTGGGGACCGCAGATCGTCACTGGAGACTGCAGAGATCCTGGCTCAGGTAGGGAAATGACGGTGGGGGGGGAGTGAAAGTAAAGTGATCTTTACTGTGACAACCACTAGGAAGGCAGAACTGCAACTCCAAAGGCTGTCTGGACATGCTGGGAGTTGTAGTTTTGCAACATCTGGAGGGTCATAGTTTGGAGACCACTGTTAGAGTGGTGCCTGAACGGTAGCACTCCAGATGTTGCCAAACTACAACTGTCAGCATGCCTATACTGCCCAGGCATGCTGGGAGTTGTAGTTCTGTAACAACTGTCCCTTCAGATTTTGCAATTTTCATGAAATGTTTGAAAATTGAATGCTCTACTTTGAAGCCCTCTAGTTTTTTCAAAAAGTAAAAATATGTCCATTTTCTGATGCCAACATAAAGTGGACATATTGTATTTGTGAATAAAAATAAAATTTATTTGGAATATCCATTTTCCTTACAAGCAGAGAGCTTTAAAGTTAGAAAAATGCAAAATTTTCCAAAATTTGGGGATTTACCACCAAAATAAAGTAGAATATGTCACGAAAAAACTATCTAGGAATCAGAATATTCGGTAAAAGCGTTTTAGAGTTATTAATGCATAAAGTGATGGTGGTCAGAATTTGCGAAAAGGGCTCAGTCCTTAAGGTGAAAAAGGACTGAGTCCTTAAGGGGTTAAAAATGTCCTCTTCTGACCCCTATAATTTTTTTATTTTTCCGCATATGGGGATGTATGGCAGCTAATTTTTTGCACCATGATCTGAAGTTTTTATCGGTACCATTTTTGTTTTGATTGGACTTTTTGATCGCTTTTTATACATTTTTTAATGGTATGAAAAGTGACCAAAAATACGCCATATTGGACTTTGGAATTTTTATACGTGTACACCTTTGATCGTGCAGTTTACTTAATGATATATTTTTATAGTTTGGACATTTACGCATGTGGTGATACCACATATGTTTATATTTATTTTTGTTCACCGTATTTATTGCCGTATAACACATATGTTTAAGGCTAAATTTTTTTGCCTAAAGTATATCTGCGTGTTATATGCCGATAAGCCTCTGCAGTTCAATGATTTAAAGCGGGCGCTTTAAATCAATGAACTGCAGCTGCTTTTGCAGGTCCAGAGACCTGCCGTAGCTGCCCGCTTCTCTGCCTCTGCCTATCCTGGGGTCCAGAGACCGCCGCCCCTGCCCCATTGCCTCCCCCATCCCCAGTTTTATAATTACCTGTTCCCAGGGTCCTCGCTGCTTCTGTCTCCTGCGGTCTCCTGCATTGTTGCTATGCGCTGCGCAATGACGAGGGACGTCTTCAACGCGACGTCACCGTCAGTGGCCCGGCACACAGTGACAGCTAAGGACGCCTCCAGAGCCAGAAGCAGCGTGGACCCCGGGAACAGGTAATTATAAAACCAGGGATGGAGGCGGTAATGGGGCAGCGGCGGCGGCAGTCTCTGGATAGCCAGGGGGGGGAGAAGCAGCGGCAGCAGAACTCTAGACCCCAGGAAAGGAAGGTGGAGAGAAGCGGGCAGCGACGGCGGTCTCTGACCCCGCAAAAGCTGCGCTTCTGCGGGGTCAGAATCAGTCTATCAGGGTATACACATGCACACACATGCACCCTCATTTTACCAAGGATATTTGGGTAAAAAACTTTTTTTACCCAAATATCCTTGGAAAAATGAGGGTGCGTGTTATAGGCCGGTGTGTGGGATACCCCAAAAATATGGTACATACTTTTTTTTTTATGAGAAAAGGGGTGTGATTCTTACTTTTATTAGGGAAGGGGTTAAATCACATTTATTAACATTTTTTTTTTGCAATGATATAGCCCCATAGGGAACTATAACATTGCACACACTGATCTCTTACACTGTTCACTGCCGTGCATTAACATGGCATTGATCAGTATTATCGCTGCTCGACCGCTCCTGCCTGGATCTCAGGCATGGAGCAGTCATTCGGCAATCAGACACACATGAAGCAGGTAGGGATCCTCCCGGTGTCCTGCAAGCTTTTCGGTACACCACGATTTTACTGTGGCGGTCCCGAACAGCCCGACTGAGTGGTTTCACTTCAGACGTGGCGGTCAACTTTGATTGCCGTGTCTGAAGGGTTAATACCGGGCATCACTGCCGTTGATGGCCGCCGGGACTGACCCAATATGACGTCCTGCGTCGTTAAGGATTTAAAAACCCAAAAACTAGAAAGATAATTGTAATTTTAAAGTCAGGTAATTTAGTTATAAGATGTGGATAAGACATCACTTGACTGCGGGTAGGTTCCTGACTACCAGGATTACACGATTCTCAGTGTTTTATACAAGAAGAGTTCAAAACTACCTTTTCTCTAAACTATATTTATTTTTTAAAAATTTAAAATTACAAGTATTGTCCAAATGCAGTGACTGATCTATCAAAATATCTCTCTCTCTCTCTATATATATATATATATATATATATGTGTGTGTGTGTGCGCGTGCGTGCGTGCGTGTGTAAAACACAAGTTCAGACTGGATTCAACCAGAATGTCATTCCCAAGCTCAGTAAACATCACATTGAGTAAGGGTACATTCAGACGAGCGGACCCACAGCATATTTTACGCTGCAGATCCGCCGCTGAAGGACCGCTACAGGGTGCCTTTAGATGTGCCTGCACGGAGGGGCAATACGCCACTACAAGCAGACGCACAAGCAAATACACTGCAGTGTGCCAGTTGCCGCACGCATGCGCAGTATACTCGTAGTATACTCGCACATCGCAACTGCTCTCGGCCTAGCTCAGGGAGCAGGGGGAGCGGCCTTGATGTGTGCGAATACATCACGCATGCGCGGCAAATCGCACGTCAAAGCAGTAATTCTGCTTGTAGCGTATTGACGCTCCTAGCAGGCACATCTAAAGGCATGTTGTAGCAGTCCTTCAGTGGCGGATCCACAGCGTAAAATGTGCTGTGGATCCGCTCGTCTGAACATATCCTAAAGCTCAAAAATTGGCACCAGGAGACTCTGCACAAATGGGGAAATTAACATAATGTAGCAATATAGGGAATGCTGGATCACTGATTCCAGTAGCCAGACAAAACAAGTAGCTTAGATGGTCTTACTCATAGTGGACTAGCTGACCATGCTTCTCCAACCCCTACATATGTTTCGGTACACCCTTTTTCAAGAGGCCCAAACTTTAGGGGATTAAGTCTTTAAAGCAGTTAATCCAGTTAATGAGTATACTTATTAAAAACTAGTAAGATATTAGTAAGATAATTTTACAGTCCAGTAATTAAGTTAAAAGATGTGGATAGGACATCACTAGGCTGTGGGTAGGCTCCTGACTAACAGAACTACACGATTCTCAGCATGAAAAAAATGTAAGTAGAGATGAGCAAATCTCCAAAGATTTGTTTGAGTCCTGTTTGGTAAATCTGGTATATCAGGTTTGTTTTAGATTTGGATCCCAAATAGATTTCAGTAGTGTCCTATTTGCCCTGTGATTGCCCATCCAAAGTATACTGTATATACGAGCAGGGAATCCTATCAAAGGCTGAAGCCCCTTTCCCTGTACAAAACACTTTGAAAAGATCAGAAGGTTTTTTTTCACCACCAGGCTATTTTCACACATAGTTTTTTCGGTCATTTTTATATCAAATAAACAGCTGTTATTTAGTTTTTTTACAACTCAAAAGAGTTTAATGGAATTCAACGGAAAAAGGTCTGATAAAGCTCACATTGTATTATTTTATGATCCTTATTTGAGAAAAAGACTGCCGTCTTTTGTGTGGGTAAAAATATGGAACCAAACTGTGTGAACATGGCCTCATTCTTGGGATTCGGAAAGGTAAAAAAAAACAATAAAAATCACGTTAAACGGGAAAGGTCTCAGAAGTAACACCTCTATAGATCCTAAGGTTCTGATATATACTGGTGATATTAAAGGAGATGTCCTGTACAGACTATTCCTATTCTATCCTGCCCGGGCTGCAAAAGAAGAGAAAACAAACTTTCACTTACTTTCCTACGTTCACCCGGAGTTCCGCAACTGATCAGTCGGCCGGGCTGTCTACTTCCCTTAGTCCGGGACGTCACACGGCACTTCAGCCTATCACCGGCCGAGGTGGGACATCGCTGCAGCCGGTGATAGGCTGAAGCGCTGTGTGATGTCCCGGGCTAAGGGAAGACGAAAGTAGACAGCCCAGCTGACCGATCAGCTGTTGCGGAGCTCCAGGGGAATGTAGGAAGGTAAGTGAAAGTTTGTTTTCTCTTTTTTTTGCAGCCCGGGCATGATGGAATAGGATTAGTCCGTATCGGACATCTCCTTTAAACTTTCACTTACCTTCCTACCTTCCCCCGGAGCTCTGGAACAGCTGATCGGTTGGCTGGGCTGTCTACTTCCTACTTCCCTTAAACCGGGACATCACACGGCGCTTCAGCCTATCACCGGCCGAGGCAGGACATCACTGCACACGGTGATAGGCTGAAGCGGCTGACGTCCCGGGCTAAGGGAAGACGTAAGTAGACAGCCCGGCAAACCGATCAGCTGTTGCGGAGCTCCGGGGGAATGTAGGAAAGTAAGTGAAAGTTTATTTTCTCTTTTTTTTTTTTTTGCAGCCCGGGCATGAGGAATAGAAATAGTCCGTGCCGGACATCTCCTTTTAACCCTTTCAGGACCGGGATTTTTTTTTTTCATACTCAACATAACTATTTTATTTTCCATCTAAAGACCAGGACTTGTTTTTTGCGTCACCAATTGTTCTTTGTAATGACATTTTGGGGGCTACCATTTCTACCCACTGCACCTTTCGGTAAAAAATGACACTTTATTCTGTAGGTCCATACAATTAAAATGATACCCAATTTATATAGGTTTTGTTTTATTTTTCTACTTTCAAAAAATTCTAACTTTTTGTACGAAAATTAGTATGCTTAAAGGGGTGCTCCTGTGGAAAACTTTTTCTTAAATCAACTGGTGCCAGAAAGTTAAACAGATTTGTAAATTACTTCTATTAAAAAATCTTAATCCTTCCAGTACTTATTAGCTGCTGAATACTACAGAGGAAATTCTTTTCTTTTTGGAACACAGAGCTCTCTGCTGAATCACAAGCACAGTGCTCTCTGCTGACATATCTGTCCATTTTAAGAACTGTCCAGAGTAGGAGATAATTCCCATAGCAAACATATGCTGCTCTGGACAGTTCCTAAAATGGACAGAGATGTCAGCAGAGAGCACTGTGCTTGTGATGTCAGCAGAGAGCACTGTGTTCCAAAAATAAAAGAAATTCCTCTGTAGTATTCAGCAGCTAATAAGTACTGGAAGGATTAAGATTTTTTTAATAGAAGTAATTTACAAATCTGTTTACCTTTCTGGCACCAGTTGATTAAAAAAAAGTTTTCCACCGGAGTACCCCTTTAAAATTGTCCACTTCTGACCCTTATATCTTTTTTTATTTTTATGCATATAGGGATTTATGAGGACTCATTTTTTGTGCCATGATCTTTAGTGTTTATTGGGACCATTTTTATTTATTTTTTTATTTTTTTTTTTATATATATTTTTATTAAATTTTACAACAAACATTACACTATACAATAAACAATACATTTTTAGATTAAACATTAAAGTAAAAGGTGAATAATATATCAAGCTCAAGGAAACTATGAAGTATAATATGTTATACAATAGAATAAAATAAGTAAATTTCCATTCTGATAAAATACAACAGCATATATATATATATAAATAATAACAAATTAACTATAACAAGTCATAACATTTGCAGCGAAGGATATCAGATATGATTAAATTAAAGGTATAGTAGTTATTGTTTTAATGGTCGGATTGCCTTCACACCCCTCCCCTTACAATAAGAGTAAACTAGACACTAAAAATAAATAAATAAATAAATAAATAAATAAAAGATCTAAAAGTAATTCTGATAATGTATCTAGAAGGAATCATGTGACATTAGGAAATTTATGTAACCATGCATTCCAATTGTTTCTTTTTTTTATACCAAAACCATTTTGGTGCGCCAATGTGATCTCATATTTGCAGTTGGTAGTTACATTTGCTATAAGTTCCTGGATTGTTGGGACATCGGAAGATTTCCATCTTCTTGTAAGTAAACGTTGGGCGGTAAAAATTATGTGACAAATGGGAATACAAAATTTTTCTGGAATTTCATGAATGCCCAACAATAAAAGAGCGAATTCTTGTGTAAGAGTGGAATATTTTCCGGTTAGGTCATTGATAAGTTTTTCAACCTCCAACCAAAATGGTGCAATAATAGGGCAATTCCATAGAAGATGTTTCAAGATTCCTGTCTCATTACAATTTCTCCAACATTTATTAGACATGGAGTGATAAAATTTTGCTAATTTAGCTGGTGTATAATACCAGTTGGTTAGAATTTTCATATATTGTTCCCAGTGGTTAATACACATAGAGGATTTCTTGGCCCAAATAAAGGTTTTTTCCCATGTAGTTAAAGGTATGGTGATATTAAGTTCAAATTCCCATTAGGGACCATTTTTCTTTTAATGGCACCTTTTGATCGCATTTTATTCATTTTTTATAGCATATGAAGTGACCAAAAATACAAATTTCTGGACTTTGTAATTTGTTTTTTTTTTGCTTGCGCCTTTGACCATGTGGTTTAATTAGCATATTTTAAAAGTTTGGAAATTTACGCACGTGGCGATACCACACCTGTTTAAGTTTTATTTTTTTACAGATTTTTGTTCGAAAAACGGGAAGAGGGGGTGATTTAAACTTTTATTAGGTAAGGGGTTAATGCATATTTATCCCTTTTTTATTTTTTGTTTTACACTTCTATAGGGTACTAACACATGCAATCTTTAGATTGCATAAACTGATCAATGCTTCTCCACAGTTATCAGTGCTCTATTGTTCCAGCCTGCCAAAGCTGACAGGAGCTTTAGACCACTGATTGAACAGCAGGGAAGAAGGTTAGAGACCTCCCACGCCCTTTCAGCTGATCAGGATACCACAGTTTTCCCACGGAATTCCCGATCAGCCCACTGAGCTAGCCAGGAAAGGGGTTTACCACTTTTAAAGGGCGTCTAAAGGGTAAATGCCGGACATCAGCCTGATCATCATTAGCTGTGGGTCCTGGTTGCTGATAGCATTATACAGTGGGAGTCCGCAGTGGAAGTAAATGTACAACCATTCGCAGGAAGGGGTTAACATCACATTTAGTTTAATTTTATAAAACAAGGCAAGTACAATGACTACATGCAATTTGTTACACATGTAAATCGGTATACTTATAAAAAGTACCTTGGGAAAATTAGAAAATCCTAAGGAAATATTTAATTTCTTGTTAGGCTGGTCTAGCATGTTCTTTTCAAGAAAAATTCTCTTTATTACCAAAAATTTCTTTTATAATTGCATCATTTATTAGGCTAATGTAGTATAGTTTACTAAGCTAATAGTAGTGCAAAATATAAAATGTATAATTTTTTTACAGTTTTACCCCACTTTTCCAGCTTGCACTTTATCCTTTAGTGTGACGGATCCTAGAGTCACCCTACCTACTTGGATGGACTTTAGGACATCACTATTTGTACCCCTCAGTTGATGTTGTCCAGTGACATAAAGCTCAGAGTTACTTTTATTTACTGTTTTCATACACTTTTGCACACTGTCCACCTCCTTTACACAATACACCTTTTGCACATGGTTCACATTTTGCACACGGTCCACTTTTTGCACACGGTCCACTTTTTGCACACGGTTCACCTTTTGTACAATGCACTAATTCTACACATGCTTCTCATTTTTGCACACAGTACAACTTCTGCACACCTCCACCTTTTGCACTCAAGGCATTGGATTATCTCCCAGACTCACTGTCACCTGTATTGTCTTTACTGACCATTCCTCCTGTGATGTCCTTCCTATAAAAGAAGACACTTGTTCCACAATAAAGCATTCTGATTTTATACCTGAATACTGGTGTTGCCTGGTTCTTTGGGTACAAGGATGCAATAATCTCTAGTTCTGCCTGGGGATATTGCCTGTGATATGCTGGGGCTTGTCATCCGGAAGGAGAAGTCACTTTTGGCGGAGTCAGTCCGTCACATTTAGGATGTACTGTATGATTAAGTTTTTTTAAAATTGTTATTATGTTTTGGAGATTTTATGCCTTAAATTGATTGGAGTTGTGCTTATGTGACATTTTATTACTGAATATAATAAATATCTTTAAAAAGCCAAAAGTCCAAAAACTGTAAAAAAAAAAAATAATAATAATAAGGTAAAATGCATTAAAACAAGCAAAAAACCATAGTAAATTTCCCCCAATATGTTAGGAATGGAAGTTGTTTAAACATGAGTTTTCCTTTTTCTCTTGTAACATTGCAGTGTCTTTATGCTAATGCAAACCCAAACAAATAATTTCTTGAAGCATAGATGTGTCCATTATACAAGGACAAAAGATTAAATACAGTTAGGGAAATATTACCCATATTGTATAATACCCATACCAAGTACTGTTAAAGCAAAATGGAAACATTAGCAATGTTTTCTATCAAGAAATGGCGGTAAATACTGCTATTAGTGCTGAAATATTTGGTTAATGGATTACAAACACACTCTACTCTGCGACCTTGTCAGGTCAGAGATCGGCAATAACCACTGAAAGCAAAAAAGGAGTAAGATGTAGTTTATGTTTACAAATGGCCTTATTAATGCACACTTTGGAACTCATGAATAAAATCAATGTCAGTTAAACAATAATTAGATTTGAAAAAGTCAATAAAAGCCCAGAGTGAGCCATATTTATTTAATATTAGTAATGAATTCAATATTCAGTATGTGAACATATGGGTTGGACATCATAATAGGCATTTTTCTATTTCTCATTTGTGGTACTGGGACAATAAAGTATAAATATGTATTACCTTCATATGCCTAGGTATTTTTTTTTTTTGGATCGTTTTAAGAGTGATAATGTGTTGCTTTGTGTTTTCCTATTCTAAAAGGTATTTGGGGGATTATGAATTTTATATATGAGCTTTGTATTGTTTGTCCCCGATGCTCTATGTAAATGTTGGCAACAAAACAACGATTTTAAGAAAGAAAACAATGCAATATCAACAGAGTTAAAAAAAAATAATAATAATAAAAAAAATCTGGCATTCAGACAGCATGGTGCAGCTTCTAGCTCTGCAAAGATATACTGTAAATGAAACGGATATAGAATACCTGACAATAAAATAGCTGCACTAAGCACATTCTTGAACTAAAAATATAAAGGTTTACCTTCAGTGAACCTACAGTTATGGAATACAGGTATGCTCTCAGTATAGTATGTCAGTCAATATAATACTAACATACTATGAAAATTAAACAGTAAAGTTGGGGAACAATTGAATCTAAATGAAATAAAAAAGTAATGGAGCATGCAATGATGTTTTTCCTCCAGACTTATTTTTTTCTTCATTGTCTTCCCCCTCTTTACACTGCCTTTTACACAATATTATCATTATAGCATATTGCATAAGAACAAACAAAACAGAGGGGTGCTCGCTAGGGTAATTACTATAAAATTTACATGTACACAAGACACACATTAGTCTTTCAGAGCTGTACTCGTGCACAGGAACAACCTAATGAAACATGTATTATTTAGACAGGACTTCTCTTCCAGAGAGCTGGATAGCCTAGACTGGAGTATTACTCTTTGATCCATTTGTGCTGCAAAAGTATATACTGTATATACTTCAGAGGATCCTTTAGAAAAAGTACTCCTTCTAGTATAGAGGCATTTCAGCTGTGAATCACTGTTTTATTGTTTCAGTGCTCCATAACAGTGACATTGTAAGATCATAACACATAGTTAAAGGGGTACTCCAGTGAATAACTATTTGTTTACTAATCAACTGGTACCAGAAAGTTAAACAGATTTGTAAATTAAAAAAGAGAAAATATATAAGTGCGTGCAGCTCACAATTGATATACACCGAGGTCAAACTGGGCAAGCAACTATACTTTAATTGCTAAAAAGGAAAACAAAAAGACAAAATGTAGCCCGGACTTTCTAGGTGAGTATATAAAAATATATGATCATGGATCATCAAGCACGATCCATGATCATTTATTTTTATATACTCACCTAAAAGGTCCGGGTTACATTTTGTCTTTAGATTTGTAAATTACTTCTATTAAAAAATCTTAATCCTTCCAGTACTTATCAGCTGCTGTATATTAGAGAAAAACTTCTATAGTTCTTTTCTGTCTGACCACAGTGCTCTCTGCTGACACCTCTGTCCACATCAGGAACTGTTCAGAGCAGGAGAGGTCTGCTATGGGGATTTATTCCTGCTCTGGACAGTTCATTGAGAAATACACTGCTCAAAAAAATAAAGGGAACACTAAGATAACACATCCTAGGTCTGAATGAATGAACTAATCGTATGAAATACTTTTGTCTTTACATAGTTGAATGTGCTGACAAAATCATGCAAAAATGATCAATGGAAATCAAATTTATCAACCCATGGAGGTCTGGATAGGGAGTCACACTCAAAATCAAAGTGGAAAACCACACTACAGGCTGATCCAACTTTGATGTAATGTCCTTAAAACAAGTCAAAATGAGGCTCAGTAGTGTGTGTTGCCTCCATGTGCCCGTATGACCTCCCTACAATGCCTGGGCATGCTCCTGATGAGGAGGTGGATGGTCTCCTGAGGGATGTCCTCCCAGACCTGGACTAAAGCATCCACCAACTCCTGGACAGTCTGTGGTGCAACGAGGCGTTGGTGGATGGAGCGAGACATGATGTCCCAGATGTGCTCGGATTCAGGTCTGGGGAACGGGCGGGCCAGTCCATAGCACCAATGCCTTCCTCTTGCAGGAACTGCTGACACACTCCAGCCACATGAAGTCTAGCATTGTCTTACATTAGGAGGAACCCAGGGCCAACCGCACCAGCATATGGTCTCACAAGGGGTCTGAGGATCTCATCTCGGTACCTAGTGGCAGTCTGGCTACCTCTGGCAAGCACATGGAGGGCTGTGCAGCCCCCCAAAGAAATGCCTCCCCACACCGTTACTGACCCACTGTCAAACCGGTCATGCTGGAGGATGTTGCAGGCAGCAGAACATTCTCCATGGCGCCTCCAGACTCTGCCACGTCTGTCACAATCTTGGTTTTCTTTGGTAAATGCCAAAAGTCCTGCACGGTGTTGGGCTGTAAGCACAACCCCCACCTGTGGACATCGGGCCCTCATACCACCGTCATGGAGTCTGTTTCTGACTGTTTGAGTTGACACGCCTGCTGGAGGTCATTTTGCAGGGCTCTGGCAGTGCTCCTCCTTGCACAAAGGCAAAGGTAGCAGTCCTGCTGCCCTCCTACTGTCTCCTCCATGTCTCCTGATTTACTGGCCTGTCTCCTAGTAGCGCCTCCATGCTCTTGACACTACGCTGACAGACACAGCAAACCTTCTTGCCACAGCTCACATTGATGTGCCATCCTGGATGAGCTGCACTACCTCTACCACTACCTGCCACTTGTGGGGGTTGTAGACTCCGTCTCATGTTACCACTAGAGTGAAAGCACCGCCAGCATTCAAAAGTGACCAAAACATCATCCAGGAAGCATAGGAACTGAGAAGTGGTCCGTGGTCACCACCTGCAGAACCACTCCTTTAATGGGGGTGTCTTGCTAATTGCCTATAATTTCCACCTGTTGTCTGTTCCATTTGCACAACAGCATGTGAAATTGATTGTCAATCAGTGTTGCTTCCTGAGTGGACAGTGTGATTTCACAGAAGTGTGGTTGACTTGGAGTTACAATGTGTTGTTTAAGTGTTCCCTTTATTTTTTTTGAGCAGTGTATAATACAATAATGTATGGCATACATTAAAAATTCTTAAAACTAAAGAAACCTTATATACAAAAAAAATGCACACTAAGCAGTAGTAAGACAGCACTGCAGATAGTTCTATCGGTAAACCTTGCTGAGATGCCAAAATAACAAGACCATAGGCAAAAAAACTTTTACATATGAGCCTCAGTTCAGCTGTCATAGTAACCACACACCGTTGAAAGTTGCCTGCAGACCGAAAGGCTGTTGTGGTATCCATGGCCTACTCCATCTGATAATGAATAAGTGAACATAAATCATAGAATAAACACTTGGCAAACAGATAATAAATTATTTATTTTTATGCAGAAGCCTAATTCCATTGATAGTAAACTATCAAATGGGCAAACTAGCATATGATGATAAGTAGAGATGAGCAAAGTTTGGTTCACCTGGCTTGCCAAACTTTCGGAAAAGCTTCAAAACACATGTATAACACTGCCTAAAATGTCTAGAGCCATGTATAACACTGCTAGGGTCACCTAGGAATGTATTCAAGTACTTTTAAAGTTGTTTTAAGGCTTAGTTAATCTCAAAGTTATAGCAACATGCCATAACCCATTGTAGCTGATAATTTGTTTAAAAACACATTGCACAAGTGGATTTTGTATGCTTTTTAACACTAAAACAAAGATGCATAAAGTATCTTTGGTTGTTGGCAGATGCCTGCCGGTGTTAAAATGCACACAAATATATTGGAAGACACAATGGCTTTTGTAAATTTTGAAAACTTTAAAAAAAGATACAAAATTCTCCCTTTTTTGGGATTTGCAAGAGGATATTGAAGAACCTGTTGACATTGAAAAAACAGCTTTTGTAAATTTTGGAAGTTTGTAAAATTATAAAAAATTCTTCCTTTTTGGGGGTCATGATGGGTTGTGTAGGCCTGCAAGTAGTTGCAATACATCCCTTTGGTGACGATTCATGTCAAGTAGGAATACCGGATTTAAAAACTTTATCATCATGTACTCCAGTGTGAAAATGCTGCTACTACTCCTGTCTCTTACAGGGGTAGCACTGGCAGAAGCAGGAGAATGTTGAATCAGCAGGGGGTTGAGAGTGGAAAGCTGTGGCAAGCTGGCTACGAAGCTTGTCCCTATAACAATCTAATTTAGCCTCCTTCTTGGAAGGTCAAAAAATAATCCCAATTCTGTTTTTTAAACAAGTGTCTTAGAGTGTGGCTCATAGTCAGTACCCATCACTCAACGTTGTGCGCAAAATATGCCTGTCAATGTCAGCAGGTATTGGTGGACTTAATAGTGGTAGTTGTAGCCAGTGGACAGCAGGCATTGTGGACTAGTGGTAGCTGTAGTCAGTGGACAGTAGGTATGTGTTGACTAGTGGTAGATATAGCCAGCAGACAGAAGGCATTGGGGGACTAGGGGTAACTGTAACCAGATGACAACAGGCATTGGTGTACTAGAGGTAGCTGTAGCCCGTGGACAATAGGCATTGGTAAACTAATGTTAGCTGAAGCCAGCAGACAGCAGGCATTGGTGAACTAATGATACTTGTAGCTAGGCCTTGTGATGCCGCTCCATGTACTTAGTAAAGCTGTAACTTATAAACTCTGACCCTGACTATGTCTAAGGGTCTAATAACAAAGCAGACTTTTCAGCCTGAAATTAAAGCCCATAGACTTTAGGGATTCCGCACTCCCATTCACACTTCTGAATTTCCGCTTGCAGTATTCTGCTAGCAGAATTCCACAAGTGGAAATTCAGCAGTGTGAATGGGAGTGCGGAATCCCATAGAAGTCTATGGGCTTTAATTTGAGGCAAAATTCCACAATTCCATGTGACTAGACCCTTAGGTTGGGTTCACACTGCGGAATCTCCGGAAGTTGCCGGAGATCGAGCCAGCAGCACTAGTACCACGCGGACTGCATTGCCATCTATGGCTATTTCTGAGCCAATTTCCCAAAAGATCCACCCAGAAATGCATTGCCATCTATGGGGCCAGCAATGCAATCTGCTCGGTCCAATCGCCTCCCATGGAATCTCCTGCGGAAATTCCCCCAGAAATTCTGCAGTGTGAACCCGGCCTTACTTTCTTTTTGCAAAGTCAGCACTGTGCCTGGTTTGCTGCATCTGCTAAGATAGTAAAGAATTTACAGCAGAATACTGTATAGAGATAGGTACACACCACTTGACTGTGCCCCTCCTCTAAAAGGCTTTTTTCTCAAGCTTGCAGATACAGCAGCGTCACCATCACCTGCTCCAGAGATGCTCAGACTAACAGACCTGCTGACATCATCATCAAACTCCTCCCAATTGTCCCAACAACTCCTCTCAGTATAAATTTTGGTTGTCTGATCATGGGCTCCTTGCTCACCCTCAGCATATCCACTATGAAGCCTACTGTCATGACCAGGGAGGGCAAGGAGAAAGTGAGCCCTAAAGCTGTCCCAATAAACTACTCTCCCTGTATACTTTCCCATCCGTCCTAAGCAATGGATCGACAACTAGGAGCTTGTCTCTTCCTTGCACTATAGGGCAAACAATGTCTGAACAGGACCAAAAGCAGAAAATACAAAATACAGATAAACGGACATTGCACCTACCATGCCTACCACCACCAGTCCCACTAATGCTATACTCGGTCACTGCCTCCACCTCAGAAATACACTACAAAGACTGACTGTGAAACAACTCCTCCTCATGGATAATACTTACTGTTTAAAGAAAGTAAAACAGATTTGTAAATTACTTAAAATCTTAATCCTTCCAGTAATTATCAGCTGCTGTATGTTCCACATGAAGTTCTTTTCTTTTTGAATTTCTTTTCTGTTTGACGACAGTGCTCTCTGCTGACACCTCTATCCAAGTGAGGAACTGTCCAGAGCAGGAGCAAATCCCCATAGCAAACCTCTTCTGCTCTGGACAGTTCCTGACATGGACAAAGGTGTCAACAGAGAGCACTGTCGTTAGACAGAAAAGAAATTAAAAAATAAAAGAACTTCCTGTAGAACATACAGCAGTTGATAAGTACTGGAAGGGTTAAGATTTTTTAATAGAAACAATTTACAAATCTGTTTAACTTTCTGGCACCAGTTGATTTTTATATAAACTGTTTTCTATTGGAGTACCCCTTTAAGCACTAGGGGGTAGGTAGAAGCATAGACAGAGATGATGGAACAGATTAAGAGTTTATTTTATTGTAAAATATTTGGAGGTTATTTTTATCTTTTTTGGGGGGATTTGTCACTCACCTAACTTTCACTTTCAGTGCTAGAAATGCATTTTTATTTTAAACCCAGCTCCAAACGCTATGTGTTTTTATTAAACCCAGAAAATAGATGCAACTTGTCCTTAGATGGCTATGCATCATTTATTTTCAAGGCTTTTAAATGCATGGTTATTTTAAATTCAGGTATAAATACTATAGGTTCGATTAAATCCAGAAAATACATGTAACGTAGCCCTAGGTGGCTATTCTCCGTTCACTCTCAACGCTTTTTTTTTATATAACTGTTTTCATTTATACATTTTTCAAATAACAGTAACATAGAAAGGCAAGTACATGAAAAAGAAAGACATTTAAGAAAAAAACATTGTATAATCATGACATTAGGAGCGAAGGGTAGCCAAATGATGTCTCCGGGTAGGAACAGAGATTTTTCATTACATTGAAGAGTTCCAAAAAAGCAAATAACAAAACATCAGCAAAGTAGTGTACAGGAACCAATACATATGCATATCCGGGCCGCTAAGGGTGGTAATAAAGCACATGGTCGCCATTTCAGATAAAATCTTGCATAGTTGTCGTGGGTAAGGTATTCTCATGTAAGACATTCATAGGTGGTGGAGAGAGGAAAGGGGCAGATCAGGAACAGATTAGAAAAATGGTTTTGATAGGTATAAATACTATATGTCTAATTAAACCAAGAAAATACACCCCTGTGCTGTGTCTTCATTGGCCTGGAAGCTGTACTGCATTTAATGCAAAGCAATGATTGGATAACCTGGGGTCATGTGATTTTGCTAATAGTGGCAAGTTATGCTGGGCTCCCTGATGTCATACTCTATTCCAATTACCTTCTTCTTTCATTTAGGTGCCTAAACACTATGAGGGGCATTTATCATTGTTGCTTTGGTAAGCAAGTTCTGAAGTAATATTTTTTTGCTTTAGTTTTGATTATGTGCTTCATATTTATCTACTAACACAGGGGGTTGATACATTTGAAGCTTTTTTTAAGGGGTTTGTGACTTTTTTCACTCGTGCGATATTTGCACATCATAAATTTGTGACCACTGCAAAGTGAAAACTGAATGTAAGGCTATTTGCAGCTTTTTGCTTACCCCAAAAAAGGCTCTTATTACCTTGATAACTGTCCCCCTATGTGTTCTTCATCCTTTATGCTATCATTACCTTCATGGTCAGGCTCGCCCAAGCCAAGCCTGGCAATGTTCGAAAGTTCACACCAAAGGGTCACCCAAAAGTTCTTAGAGAGACCTGGTTCACCTGGCTTGGCTCGCTCTTCTCTAATTCTAACACACATTTAACAATCAATTATCTAATTGAGGACAAAATGAAAAAAAAATCCTTTTATACTCATTGAGAAATATACTACAATACTCCATGGCATACTTTAAAAATGATCTAGAACTAAAAAAAGTACACTAAGCACGATCACGTCAGCACTACAACTGGTTCTGAGTCTTGACTACAACTGAGCCTTGGCTGGGATGCAGTGATAACCTTGGAGGCTAAGTATATAAGAAAACAGGTTAACGCTCAGCTGTCATAGTAACCACATATCTTTGAAAGAAATGTATTTTTTATTTATTTACAGGTAGTACAACAAAAAGTGTTCATATTTTTAATCATAATCATACTAACCCGTAGTACATAGATAGAATGTCAGTTTTCACATATGATGAACTCCATTTAACCCCGCAAATATTTTTTCTCTAGTTTCACAAAACATTATATGATAAGATAAAGAGTGCCAATAAAAAGTACAACTTGTCCTGTACATAATAAGCCATTACACAGCTCTGCAGATGGAAAACTAACAACATTGTGGATCTAGAAGACAAGGTGGGAAAAAACATAACTACAAAACTCGATATTAGACAAGTCGAGAAAGTGTTAAGCATAAAAAAATATAACTCTTTTAACAACTAATAAAGTTCACAACATCAGCAGGCAAATGGTGGTATGGTTTATAAGTGCCTGTCTACTGCTCTGTAGATACAGTACTAAGGCATTGTGACAGAATGAAGTGTAAGACTGTTAATAAAATTATCTAATGCAGAGAAATAGATTTGTAATAGGTTTAATATTTTTTTGTTTGTTTCTTTCTTTCTCTTATTTTTACCTTAATTTACTCACATAAAATCAATATTGTTATATCCTAAATGATTTTGCCTTCTACATTGCCTTCTTATAAAGAAATAAAGCAAAGAAATACATAAAATGGGTTTGTGTTGCTTTAAATACACTGAACAACAAGGACAGCGTGGTCCCAGCACCCTCGCTGGTGTAGCCGGACCACACTGCTTGGCCGCATGATGGGAGCTACAGCTTGATTGGAGGCGGCCATAAATATTTATATATGTCATTACTTCAGTATTTTTTACTATCTGGTGGGATTGGGGATTGGCTCATACTGTATACCATTTGCCTGTTTTTTTATTCTGTGTTTATTTGCTCTGTATCATCTGATTGGGGGCTACATTATTTATATTGTCATATTTGTTATATAACATACTTGTTATACAACAATGTTTGAGTAGGTGGTACATGTCAAAGTTACATCCACACAAATGTCAATATACATGGTTTCCCCGCACAACATTACCAAGGGCATCTCTTTAAGTCCACTAGCATGCCTTTTTTCTTATTTTATATTCTGGTGCCATGTATTTGTGTTGACATGGGGTGGTGTTAATAGAAATACCTGATTACTTTGTGACACTGGGGCACTGTTATCCTATACACGGTCCGAGGTTGGAGACAGCTTCTCCTGGGCCAGACATGGGGAGTAAATGAACACACCAACATCAGGTTATGGATAACTGTCTTTACTGAGCTGGGTGCAGATGGTAATACACATACAGCTGGCTTTAGGTGAGAGAGTGCAGCATATCCTCTTGGGAGCCCTGTTGCCTTGCTGAGACTTGTGGTGCTTACAACAAACAGATTAATACTGACTTGTGAGACGGAAGAATGAATCCTGGTAGCTAGGGTCCTCTCAAGGTACTGAAGCCTTCTTTGCTGGGACATGAACTTCCTCTTTGCGAGTAATCCTTGCAGGATGACCAGTTGAGATTGGATTTGAGCTAGGCCTCTCCTCAGAGCACACAGCACACCCACCTGAACCACACTGTAGCTAGGCTTGCCGGAGCTAAACTAAACTGAAAGACTCCCCCCCCCCCCACTACACTACATATGGGAGACTTTAGGGGTTCCCATTGGCAGGCAGGGTCACATGGGGTTCACTGCTCTCATTTAAAGGTACAGTAACATGGAAAAAACATATATACATATAACAATAGTAGAATTAATTTAGAAAAAAAATATATTATCTGACATTAGAATGTAAACACAATGTGAATTCAGGTAGAAGAAACAGGCATATTCACACATCTACATATTGCATTTTGATCTAATTGCTTCTCAGCATAAATTCAAAAACTAACAGGTTGTTAGTATAAATTTTGATCAAAAGGTACAAGCCCACTCGCCACGTCAAGGCCACCTAATTTGAGTGGGTCCCCTAAATGGCGTAGCACTGGGCGACGACTACCACCGCCGCGACACCAGTGCCCACAGGGGGAACAACCTACTGGCAGAGCGGCCCCAATGCCGTTCAAACCAGTCCATGGGTCGCACCTCCCCACAGACACAGTGCTACGGCAGCAACAGACGCCGCACAGCACCACACCAGTGTGAACAAGGTGTTGAAGCTCACTTACCCTGCGCTCCCAGTAAGACTGTTTTGATGCCCTTATGCTTATTGCAGGCTCTTTTGGCATTAGCAGAGGTCAGCATGGACAGTCTGGAGCTATGAAGCCCCAAACATAGCAAGCAGTTACGTATATGTTTTCTGTGACACTTTTCCATCATAATAAACCTATAGATTCCCCTTTTGGGCAATCCAAAAATATCCTTTCTTCCCATATACCCTTTAAAAACTTCCCATGAGCTTTACTGTTTATTTACTACACACTTTAAAAACAGTTAGTGCAATAGCCCTTTGGTAATTCATCAACACTGTGTATCTGGAGGATTCATTTAATCCTCAGTGCGTGATCTGTACTTATAAATGGCCAAGTGTGCCTACAGCACACACTCAGCACAAGCTAAGGGCTAGGCACTATATTGAAACAGTGCTACTATGTAGCTTTATCAAGAGGTAGCCCGCTACCTCTTGATAAAGCTGCATAGTAGCGAAACATGTCGAGGGGGCAGAGTAGGATGTTTTAACATAGTGCCTAACCCTTAGCCCATGCTGAGTGTGTGCTGCAGGTACACTCGGCCATTTATAAGTACAGATCACGCACTGAGGATTAAGTGAATCCTCCAGATTGTCACGATGCCGGCTGGCAGGAGGTGGATCCTCTGTGCCAGAGAGGGATTGGCGTGGACCGTGCTAGTGGACCGGTTCTAAGTCACTACTGGTTTTCACCAGAGCCCGCCGCAAAGCGGGATGGTCTTGCTGCGGCGGTAGTGACCAGGTCGTATCCACTAGCAACGGCTCAACCTATCTGACTGCTGAAGATAGGCGCGGTACAAGGGAGTAGACAGAAGCAAGGTCGGACGTAGCAGAAGGTCGGGGCAGGCAGCAAGGATCGTAGTCAGGGGCAACGGCAGGAGGTCTGGAACACAGGCTAGGAACACACAAGGAAACGCTTTCACTGGCACAATGGCAACAAGATCCGGCGAGGGAGTGCAGGGGAAGTGAGGTATAAATAGGGAGTGCACAGGTGAACACACTAATTAGAACCACTGCGCCAATCAGCGGCGCAGTGGCCCTTTAAATCGCAGAGACCCGGCGCGCGCGCGCCCTAGGGAGCGGGGCCGCGCGCGCCGGGACAGGACCGACGGAGAGCGAGTCAGGTACGGGAGCCGGGGTGCGCATCGCGAGCGGGCGCCACCCGCATCGCGAATCGCATCCCGGCTGGAGGCGGTATCGCAGCGCACCGGGTCAGTGGATCTGACCGGAGCGCTGCAGTAGCGAGAGTGTAGCGAGCGCTCCGGGGAGGAGCGGGGACCCGGAGCGCTCGGCGTAACAGTACCCCCCCCCTTGGGTCTCCCCCTCTTCTTAGAGCCTGAGAACCTGAGGAGCAGACTTTTGTCTAGGATATTGTCCTCAGGTTCCCAGGATCTCTCTTCAGGACCACAACCCTCCCAATCGACTAAAAAAAAAGTTTTCCCTCTGACCTTCTTGGAGGCCAGTATCTCCTTCACGGAGAAGATGTCCGAGGAGCCGGAAACAGGAGTGGGAGAAACAAGTTTGGGAGAGAAACGGTTGATGATGAGTGGTTTAAGAAGAGAAACGTGAAAGGCATTAGGAATACGAAGAGAAGGAGGAAGAAGTTTGTAAGAGACAGGATTAATCTGGCACAAAATTTTGAAAGGACCAAGATAGCGTGGTCCCAATTTGTAGCTAGGGACACGGAAGCGGACATATTTAGCGGAGAGCCATACCTTGTCTCCAGGAGAAAAAATGGGGGGAGCTCTTCTTTTTTTATCAGCAAACTTCTTCATGCGTGATGAAGCCTGTAAGAGAGAATTTTGGGTCTCTTTCCATATGGTGGAAAGATCACAAGATATTTCATCCACAGCGGGCAAACCAGAGGGCAAGGGAGTAGGGAGGGGGGGGGAAGAGGGTGACGGCCGTACACCACGAAAAATGGGGATTTGGAGGAAGATTCAGAGACTCTGAAGTTATACGAGAATTCGGCCCATGGTAGAAGATCTGCCCAGTCATCCTGGCGGGAGGAAACAAAATGCCGTAAATAATCACCCAAGACCTGGTTAATTCTTTCTACTTGCCCATTGGATTGAGGATGATATGCAGAAGAAAAGTTTAATTTAATCTTGAGTTGTTTACAGAGAGCCCTCCAGAATTTTGACACGAATTGGACGCCTCTATCCGAGACGATCTGCGTGGGCAACCCGTGAAGACGAAAAATGTGTACAAAAAATTGTTTTGCCAACTGAGGCGCTGAAGGAAGACCAGGAAGAGGGATGAAATGTGCCATTTTGGAGAATCGATCAACGACCACCCAAACAACAGTGTTGCCACGGGATGGGGGTAAGTCTGTAATAAAGTCCATACCAATCAGAGACCAAGGCTGTTCGGGGACAGGCAGAGGATGAAGAAGACCAGCGGGCTTCTGGCGAGGAGTCTTATCCCGGGCACAGACAGTGCAGGCTCGCACAAAATCCACGACATCCGTCTCCAGAGTCGGCCACCAATAGAAACGAGAGATGAGTTGCACGGATTTCTTGATGCCCGCATGACCTGCGAGATGGGAGGAGTGACCCCATTTGAGGATTCCGAGGCGTTGGCGTGGAGAGACGAAGGTCTTCCCTGGAGGAGTTTGCCTGATGGAGGCTGGAGAAGTGGAGATCAGGCAGTCAGGAGGAATGATGTGTTGCGGAGAGAGCTCTACTTCCGAGGCATCCGAGGAACGAGAGAGAGCATCGGCCCTAATGTTCTTATCGGCAGGCCGAAAGTGAATTTCAAAATTAAATCGGGCAAAGAACAGAGACCACCTGGCCTGGCGAGGATTCAGCCGTTGGGCAGACTGGAGATAGGAGAGGTTCTTGTGATCGGTGTAAATAATAACTGGAAATCTTGATCCCTCCAGCAGATGCCTCCATTCCTCAAGTGCTAATTTAATGGCTAGAAGCTCTCGATCCCCGATGGAGTAGTTCCTCTCCGCCGGAGAGAAGGTCCTAGAAAAAAAACCACAAGTAACAGCATGCCCGGAAGAATTTTTTTGTAGAAGGACCGCTCCAGCTCCTACTGAGGAGGCATCAACCTCCAATAGGAAGGGTTTAGATGGGTCAGGTCTGGAGAGCACGGGAGCCGAAGAAAAGGCAGACTTGAGCTGTTTAAAGGCGTCTTCCGCTTGAGGAGGCCATGACTTAGGATTGGCATTCTTTTTGGTTAAAGCCACGATAGGAGCCACAATGGTGGAAAAATGTGGAATAAATTGTCTGTAATAATTGGCGAACCCCAAAAAACGTTGGATAGCACGGAGTCCGGAGGGGCGTGGCCAATCTAAGACGGCAGAGAGTTTGTCTGGATCCATTTGTAGTCCCTGGCCAGAGACCAAGTATCCTAGGAAAGGAAGAGATTGGCATTCAAACAGACATTTCTCCATTTTGGCATAAAGTTGATTGTCACGAAGTCTCTGAAGAACCATACGGACATGCTGGCGGTGTTCTTCTAGATTGGCAGAAAAAATCAGGATATCGTCCAGATATACAACAACACAGGAGTATAAGAGATCACGAAAAATTTCATTAACAAAGTCTTGGAAGACGGCAGGGGCGTTGCACAGGCCAAAGGGCATGACCAGATACTCAAAGTGTCCATCTCTAGTGTTAAATGCCGTTTTCCATTCATCCCCCTCTCTGATGCGGATGAGATTATAAGCACCTCTTAAGTCCAGTTTGGTAAAGATGTGGGCACCTTGGAGGCGATCAAAGAGTTCAGAGATGAGAGGTAGGGGGTAGCGGTTCTTTACGGTGATTTTATTAAGACCGCGGTAGTCAATGCAAGGACGTAGGGAGCCATCTTTTTTGGACACAAAGAAAAATCCGGCTCCGGCAGGAGAGGAGGATTTGCGGATAAAGCCCTTTTTTAAATTTTCCTGGATGTACTCAGACATAGCAAGAGTCTCTGGGGCAGAGAGAGGATAAATTCTGCCCCGGGGTGGAGTAGTGCCCGGGAGGAGGTCAATAGGACAGTCATAAGGCCTGTGAGGAGGTAGAGTCTCAGCTTGTTTTTTGCAAAAAACATCCGCAAAGTCCATATAGGCCTTAGGGAGACCGGTTACAGGGGGAACCACAGAGTCACGGCAAGGAGTACTGGGAACCGGTTTAAGGCAGTCCTTGAAACAAGAGGGGCCCCAACTCTTGATCTCCCCAGTGGACCAATCCAGGGTTGGGGAATGGTGTTGAAGCCAGGGTAGTCCAAGGAGAATTTCGGAAGTGCAATTGGGGAGGACCAAAAACTCAATTTTCTCGTGATGAGGTCCGATGCACATTAGGAGGGGCTCCGTGCGGAAACGTATGGTACAGTCCAATCTTTCATTGTTAACACAATTGATGTAGAGGGGTCTGGTGAGACTGGTCACCGGGATGTTGAACCTGTTGACGAGAGAGGCCAAAATAAAATTTCCTGCAGATCCGGAATCCAAGAAGGCCATAGTAGAGAAGGAGAAGGTAGAGGCAGATATCCGCACAGGCACAGTAAGACGTGGAGAAGCAGAGTTGACATCAAGGACTGTCTCACCTTTGTGCGGAGTCAGCGTACGTCTTTCCAGGCGGGGAGGACGGATAGGACAATCCTTCAGGAAGTGTTCGGTACCGGCACAGTACAGGCAGAGATTCTCCATGCGGCGTCGTGTCCTCTCTTGAGGTGTCAGGCGAGACCGGTCGACCTGCATAGCCTCCACGGCGGGAGGCACAGGAACGGATTGCAGGGGACCAGAGGAGAGAGGAGCCGGGGAGAAAAAACGCCTCGTGCGAACAAAGTCCATATCCTGGCGGAGCTCCTGACGCCTTTCGGAAAAACGCATGTCAATGCGAGTGGCTAGATGAATGAGTTCATGTAGGTTAGCAGGGATTTCTCGTGCGGCCAGAACATCTTTAATGTTGCTGGATAGGCCTTTTTTAAAGGTCGCGCAGAGGGCCTCATTATTCCAGGATAGTTCTGAAGCAAGAGTACGGAATTGTACGGCGTACTCGCCAACGGAAGAATTACCCTGGACCAGGTTCAACAGGGCAGTCTCAGCAGAAGAGGCTCGGGCAGGTTCCTCAAAGACACTTCGAATTTCCGAGAAGAAGGAGTGTACAGAGGCAGTGACGGGGTCATTGCGGTCCCAGAGCGGTGTGGCCCATGACAGAGCTTTTCCAGACAGAAGGCTGACTACGAAAGCCACCTTAGACCTTTCAGTAGGAAACTGGTCCGACATCATCTCCAAGTGCAGGGAACATTGGGAAAGAAAGCCACGGCAAAATTTTGAGTCCCCATCAAATTTATCCGGCAAGGATAGTCGTAGGCCTGAAGCGGCCACTCGCTGCGGAGGAGGTGCAGGAGCTGGCGGAGGAGATGATTGCTGAAGCTGTGGTAGTAGCTGCTGTAGCATCACGGTCAGTTGAGACAGCTGGTGGCCTTGTTGCGCTATCTGTTGTGACTGCTGGGCGACCACCGTGGTGAGGTCGGCGACAACTGGCAGAGGAACTTCAGCGGGATCCATGGCCGGATCTACTGTCACGATGCCGGCTGGCAGGAGGTGGATCCTCTGTGCCAGAGAGGGATTGGCGTGGACCGTGCTAGTGGACCGGTTCTAAGTCACTACTGGTTTTCACCAGAGCCCGCCGCAAAGCGGGATGGTCTTGCTGCGGCGGTAGTGACCAGGTCGTATCCACTAGCAATGGCTCAACCTCTCTGACTGCTGAAGATAGGCGCGGTACAAGGGAGTAGACAGAAGCAAGGTCGGACGTAGCAGAAGGTCGGGGCAGGCAGCAAGGATCGTAGTCAGGGGCAACGGCAGGAGGTCTGGAACACAGGCTAGGAACACACAAGGAAACGCTTTCACTGGCACAATGGCAACAAGATCCGGCGAGGGAGTGCAGGGGAAGTGAGGTATAAATAGGGAGTGCACAGGTGAACACACTAATTAGAACCACTGCGCCAATCAGCGGCGCAGTGGCCCTTTAAATCGCAGAGACCCGGCGCGCGCGCGCCCTAGGGAGCGGGGCCGCGCGCGCCGGGACAGGACCGACGGAGAGCGAGTCAGGTACGGGAGCCGGGGTGCGCATCGCGAGCGGGCGCCACCCGCATCACGAATCGCATCCCGGCTGGAGGCGGTATCGCAGCGCACCGGGTCAGTGGATCTGACCGGAGCGCTGCAGTAGCGAGAGTGTAGCGAGCGCTCCGGGGAGGAGCGGGGACCCGGAGCGCTCGGCGTAACACAGATACACAGTGTTGACGAATTACCAAAGGGCTATTGTACTAACTATTAAGTGTGTAGTAAATAATCAATAAAGTTAATGGGAAGATTTTAAAGGGTATATGGGAAGAAAGAGTATTTTTGCATTGCCCAAAAGGGGAATTTATAGGTATATTAATTGGAGTAAACCTTCCATATACTGGTCTTGACCAGGTGAGTAAAACTTTTCCATCATGACTCTCATGACTCTGTTGCCAGTTCACTGGTTGTCCCCTCTTAAGCCACTTTTGGTATGTACTAACCACTGGGTACCTGGAGCACTGCCATTTTGGAAATGCTTTTATCTAGTTCTCTTCAAGGTTGCTCATCATCAAGGTTGCTCAGATTCTTAGTTTGCCTATTTTTCCTGCTTCCAAGAACTGAATGTTCACTTGCTGCCTAATAGATACTATTCATTGACAGGTGTTATTGTCACAAAATCATCAATGTTCTACACCTAACATGTGGTTTTCATTGTTTTGTTGATCAGTGTTTGTAGAGGTTTTTTGTAGTTGTAGTGCTCTCACCATAGGCCTTTTATGACTGAAAAATGAGACGTAAAGCAAAAAAAAACACAATCAGTCTTTTACCCATTTACATCTGAAAAAATAGCCAATTTTATATTGTGTGAACATGGCCTTAAACTAGTGCATTGAATATTTTTTGTAACTTAATTTCACCATTACATAAGGAAAACATTTTAGCACTATTTTTTTTATTAAAATGTAAATTTAGCAAATACAACCATGGTTCCTTATAGTTATAAGTTCAAAGCCAACAAAGGTAATGGGAGATTTCTGTTAAAGTAGCACTTATTATGTTCTTTGTCAATATTTTAAAGTAAAAAATAGAGCAGTGTTCCCAAAAACAAAAAGAAAATTGGCATCACTGAAAAAATGATTCAAGAAACTCATATTTTAATGTAAGTCTTTCTTCCCTAGAGGACTGCAATGCTTGGACTGTCTAATACATCTAGATAGCTGATGTCCCAAAAAAATTTCAATGTTGTTTGGCATTAGGTAAAGAGCTTCTTGATAAGCTGGTAAGTGGTAAAAGTAAAGTTTGAACAATGGCAATGGTATACTGGAATTGTGAGTAGTTCCTAGTACTTAGTGTTTTTATTGGATAGTTTATTGACATACGCACAACAAATTGATGCACTATATATGTCTGTCAGCTGTATGTCAGACATCTGTTTACTGTTATAGTAACTGTTGACAGCTTGAGTAAAGGCATCTCTCTGTGTTACCTTACAATTTTCTTCTATATTGTCCTTCTATTATGTCATTTTAATATCTATTAATAACATACATATCAAAGTTAATACCTGCTACAGGCTGTCATCACTGTAAGATATAAACAATACAGAATTAAAAGATATATATATATATATATATATATATATATATATATATATTTGCATAATATTTGAAAGTGAAAACTATTTTTTCTTTCAAAGAAATTGCATAAATCTTAGATTATTAGGTTGTATTTCTATTTATAGTCAATTATTATAAACACATATACATTTTCATTTTAACCCTTATACCATGTCAAATTTTAAAGAATAGAGAAAAACCTGAGATGAAATATCAAAGAAAACAAAATAGCCAACAATTGCCATGATGGGATTAGCTGATTTGGGCCTGGTTTTTCTATCTTTTAGCACTCAGCTGTAATCGCTTGGGGAGAACCATAGGGCCACTCATTTAGATGTTGTAACAGAATTTAAGTATTATAAAGGCATATCTATAAAAGAGGAGACAAGCATGTAATACGTGGTTGGGCCAAGTGTACAAGAGTGAAATCTGATTTTTATAACTGTTTATAATAAGAAACATAAACAGTGTTTGTTCTGTTGCATTTCCTTTAACCATGTTAAATGTTACTAATTGTCCCACAAATTAAATTAAGAGTAGGTTAGGATATAGTTTCTTGTAAGTGCTCTATACAATGCTATTTATATTCAGTTTCGGTTTAGCACCGTTTTCCAAACTGATAATATATTTTTGAATTGCTTTCTTTCATGTTGTTAATTATCCTGATTATGGAATTAGGTCTACTGAGTGATTGTTATTTTACACATATAAAATTCAACATGGAACATCTTAGCTTTGAGAAAAGATTAAAAGAATTACATTTTTTTTGTCTACTTTTGAGAAGAGATGTTTAAGTGGGGATATGATCAACTTATTTGAGTATTTTAATGGCCTATACAAAAAAATAGGGAGAAAAACTGTTCCAGTTTAACCTCTTAAGGACTCAGGGTATACCTGTACACCCTGAGCCCGGTCGGTCCCGGCTTCTAACGATAGCCGGGACCCTGGGCTAACAGCATGCGGCACCGATCGTTGTGCTACGCGCTGTTAACCCTTCAGACGCAGAGATCAAAGTTGACCGACCGTCTGAAAACTAAAGTAAATGCTTCCCGGCAGCTCAGTCGGGCTGAACGGGACATCGTGATAACAAAAAAGTTAAAGAAGGTCATTTAACCACTTCCCTAATAAAAGTTTGAATCACCCCCTTTTCCCATAAAAAAAACTGTGTAAATAAAAATAAAAATGAACATATGTGGTATCACCGCGTGCGTAAATGTCCAAACTATAAAATTATATAATTAATTTAACTGCACGGTCAATGGCGTACACGCAAAAAAAAATCAAAGTCCAAAATAGCGTATTTTTGGTCACTTTTTATATCATAAAAAAAATTATAAAAAGCGATCAAAAAGTTCGATCAACACAAAAATTATACCAATAAAAACTTCAAAACATGGTGCAAACAATGAGCCCTCATACCGGCCTGTACGCAGAAAAATAAAAAGATACAGGGGTCAGAAGATGACAATTTTAAACGTATAAAATTTTCTGCATGTAGTTATGATTTTTTTCAGAAGTGCGACAAAATCAAACCTATATAAGTAGGTGTTACGCCGAGCGCTCCGGGTCCCCGCTCCTCCCCGGACCGCTCGCTACACTCTCGCTACTGCAGCGCTCCGGTCAGATCCACTGACCCGGTGCGCTGCGATACCACCTCCAGCCGGGATGCGATTCGCGATGCGGGTGGCGCCCACTCGCGATGCGCACCCCGGCTCCCGTACCTGACTCGCTCTCCGTCGGTCCTGTCCCGGCGCGCGCGGCCCCGCTCCCTAGGGCGCGCGCGCGCCGGGTCTCTGCGATTTAAAGGGCCACTGCGCCGCTGATTGGCGCAGTGGTTCTAATTAGTGTGTTCACCTGTGCACTCCCTATTTATACCTCACTTCCCCTGCACTCCCTCGCCGGATCTTGTTGCCATTGTGCCAGTGAAAGCGTTTCCTTGTGTGTTCCTAGCCTGTGTTCCAGACCTCCTGCCGTTGCCCCTGACTACGATCCTTGCTGCCTGCCCCGACCTTCTGCTACGTCCGACCTTGCTTCTGTCTACTCCCTTGTACCGCGCCTATCTTCAGCAGTCAGAGAGGTTGAGCCGTTGCTAGTGGATACGACCTGGTCATTACCGCCGCAGCAAGACCATCCCGCTTTGCGGCGGGCTCTGGTGAAAACCAGTAGTGACTTAGAACCGGTCCACTAGCACGGTCCACGCCAATCCCTCTCTGGCACAGAGGATCCACCTCCTGCCAGCCGGCATCGTGACAGTAGGGTACCATTTTAACCATATGGACCTACAGAATAAAGATAAGGTGTAATTTTGACCAAAAAATGCACTGTGTAGAAACGGAACAAACATTACAAAATGAAATTTCTTTCTTCAATTTTGTCGCACAACAATTTTTTTTTCCGTTTCGCTGTGGATTTTTTGGTAAAATGACTAATGTCACTGCAAAGTAGAATTGGTGGCGCAAAGAAAGAATAAGCCATCATATTGATTTTTAGGTGCAAAATTGAAAGCGTTATGATTTTTAGAAGGTGATGAGGAAAAAATGAAAATGCAAAAACGGAAAAACGCTGAGTCCTTAAGGGGTTAAAAAAAACTCATAAAACAAGGGGGCACTACCTTTGTCTGGAGAAAAAAGGTTTAGTCTCATGGGGCGGTGCGCCTTCTTTACCATAAGAACTGTGAATCTATGGGACAGTCTACCTCAGTAACTGGACACTGCAGGAATAGTTGAGAGCTTCAAAATAGGGTTAGATACATACAGAAAAAAATAGCATTAATGCATATACAGAAGTATAATATGCAAAGCCGCTCATCCCATCCCCTTCACAGGTAACATTCCCTAAAATCAGCATTGAGTTTCAATTACAGTGTCTGAGGAACTGATAAGGATTTAATGCCAAGCCCGAATTTCGCCCAGAAGGAAAGAGGACCCATCTGCATACAGCACTGTTTCAGGGTGCTTGCCTCTTGTCAGTACAGAGCAGGGTGTTCTGGCTTGGCTGGTGAGAGGCCCGTTGACTAGGCAAAAGGGATAAGTATCCTCCTTAGGGAGGGCACAACTTTTGGTGTATGGAGACTCAAAAGGCCATTAGCACTCCACAGGCTTTCTGGGATAAGGAATATGCAAAGCAGCTTCTCACACCACTCTAACAGGTAACATTCCCTGAAATCAGCTTTTAGCTCCAATTACAGAGTCTCAGGAACTGATCAGGATTTAATGCCAGGCCAGAATTCTCCCCAGAAGGGAAGAGGACCCATCTGCCGACAACGTTGTTTCTGGGTGCTGGCCCCTCGTCAGTACAGAGCAGTGTGTTCTGGCTTAGCTGGAGAGAGACCTGTTGACTAGGCAAAATTTATCGGCATATAACATGCACTTTTTAAACTAAAATATTAAGCTAAAACCCTATCTGCGTGTTATACACTGATAAATCCTACTCCGGTCAATGCAGTCACCGCTGGTCACTGTTTTAACCCCTTAAGGACCACAGATTTTTCCATTTTTGCACTTTCATTTTTTCCTCATCACCTTCTAAAAAAAAAATCAATTTTGCACCTACTGACTCATATGAGGGCTTATTTTTTGTGCCACCAATTGTACTTTGTAATGACATCCATCATTTCACCACAAAATTTACAGCAAACCCAGAAAAAAAATATTTAGTATGTTTAAAATTGTCCTCTTCTGACCCCTATACCTTTTTATTTTTCTGTACACGGGGTAGTATCAGGGCTCTATTGTTGTGAATTTTTTTGAAGTTTTTATCGGTAAATTTTTGATCTGACTTTTTGATCACTTTAAACAAAAAATTTTTAGAGTGTACAAAGTGACCAAAAAACGCAATTTTGGACTTTGTATTTTTTTTTTACGTGTACGCCATTGCCCGTGCAGCTTAATTAACATTATATTTTTATAGTTCAGACATTTACACATGCAGCAATACCACATATGTTTATTTTTATTTTTGTTTACAATTTTTTTTAAATGGTAAAACTTTTAATTAGGAAGGGGTTAAATCACATTTATTCACTTTTTTTAAGTCCTTATAGGGGACTATTACTTGCAATACTTTGATTGCATACACTGAACAATGCTATACCAAGAGGCTTGGAGTAATCAAACGCCAATCGGACAGCATGGAGCACGGTAAGGCACCTCCTGCTGTCCTCTCAGCGGTCCAAGATGCCACGATTTCACCGCGGCGGTCCCAAACAACTCCGCTGCACTAACCGGCAGTGATTTCTCCCGATTTAGATACAGTGACCAATTTTGATTGCGGCGTCTAAAGGGTTAATACTGGACATCAGCCCGATTGCCGATGTCTGGAATTAGCCGCGGGCCCTGGTTGCCGATAGCAAAAAGGACCCAGCAGATAGGAAGCACGCTCAGCTTCTGAGCGTGCTTCACATTATGGGAGCAGGCCGTGGACGTAAATATACATCCATGGTCGTAAAGGGGTTAAAGTGGCCGGACTGCAGATCCTAAACAAACAGCCGGCGCCGCAACCACTCTAAATCACTGACCGGCGACGGCTGCCAGGACATCTATCCCCCCACTGATCCCCCGTTTGTATTTAGGTTCTTTACCACTTACCTGGCCTGCACACTCCGGCAGGCTGAGGTTTCCGCCGGCATCTGGGGCTGACAGCGCACTGACACGGCGCAGAGCAGTCAGCCCCAGACGCCGCCGTAACCTGAGCCTGCCGGAGCATGCAGGCCAGGTAAGGGGTAAAAAACCTAAATACAAGTGGGGGATCAGCAGGGGGGGTAGATGTCCTGGCAGCCGTCGCTAATCAGTGATTTAGAGTGGCCATGGCGCCGGCTGTTTTTTCAGGATCTGCAGTCTGGCCACAGCCACTTTAAAACATCGTAGGCTGCAATGACTGGAGCATGCAGGCCAGGTAGGGGACAAACCAAAATACAAGAAGGGGATCAGAGTGGTACAAATGAATCGGTACAATCAGCTGGGGGGAAGATGTGCGAAGAGTAAGATGTGCAGGGGATCAGTGAGGGGAAAGATGTGTGGGGTGGATCAGTAAGGGGAAAGTTGTGTGTGGGGGGAGGTCAGGGGGGTGATCAGAGGGGGGGGGGGATGATGTGGCACATAGCCTGATAAAGGAGGAGGTTGAGTTCAGAGCTTCCAAGTCATTTATGTTAAATTATGTTTTTTTACTGAAATTTCCTTCTTAAATTAAGGGTGCGTGTTATAAGCCAGTGCTTGTTATACGTTGATAAATACGGTATATATTTTTATATAGATCAGTTGACATACAAAACCAGACACATAATAAATTTAATATCTAACAATAGGAAGCAGAAAACTATGGATATTATACTGTATGTAATGCTAACTCCACTAAGACAACAACAAATATAACAGAAACAAAAAATCATTTCTCAACTCTATTTCAAGTATAATAGCATTGCCAAGAACTCCGAGATGGAATCAATTTTAATATTATTATATGTATCAGTCTATTTACTGTCCTTATTTTTGTTATTGAAGATAAATTATGGAAAAATGGAAAACAAACCTTATTTTCAAATCGGCATGTGAAAAAATGGAAAAGTTCTTGACTATCAGGCCTAATTAATGTCTGCTCACTGACCTCTGCATCCAGCCCATATCAAACATGTTACAGCAGAAATGATTCAACATGAACTCTATACCAGGCAAGCCTGGTTACTAATGAATACTAATGAACAGTAATTACTGGAGCTCTGCCATTGAAAACCCACTGCAGAGACATATGCTAATAGGCTTTACACAGCAAGACTCAGACTTCATGTAGCCCACACTTAGACACATTGAACTCAGCTCTCTGAAACGCTACATTATGCACAGTACAGGGAGATAATTAACTAAAATTTTTCTAAAACCGCCAACTGCTGCCTTGTTTCCTAAATATTTGTTAAAAGTAATTAATCCAGCACAAGTATTAATAACAAACTAATAATGATACATTCCATTACTCTAAGATAGGGAAGCCCAAGGCAGTCAAATGCTAGAGGCTGCCTCCCAGTATAGTGGGTTTTGGACATCTGGCTGGGCAGCTGCTACACATTTGCATGGTACCTAGAGATCTGAACACCCAAGTAGTACACTTGTACATACAATTAGTGAAAGAGCTGCATAATAAAAATAGCACTCCAGTATATGTTATCTCACACAATATATTCTATATTTTTACTCATTAAACATTACAACATCAAACATTGTATATGGGTATGGTCACACTTACTGTATACGCTGAGGATTTTATGTTGCGGCTTTCATGCTGTGTTCAACTATTTATCAAAAATGATTTACACAGTAAATCTGCAGAATCAAATCTGCAGCATATACAATACATCTTAACATAACCTTAGAGAATTAAATGACCCCAAACTTCCAACAGAGAAAACTAAAGTAAATTAGCAGAATTGCTAAATTTCGGGTAGCACTTAACCACTTATTTTTAGCTTAAAAAAATAAAAGTCTTGTGGAATCTGTTGGCGCTATATAATTAAATATTATTATTATATTATTATTATTTTCACCATTGATATTCATAGTATATCTCCTCACCTCATGTTCTTAGGATTCATTGAGTTCTCAGTAGTCAGACCCCACCGATCAGATATCTATGAGTGACATATGTAATTGACATATCTAAATGGTGAGAATACATTAGTGGAGACCAGCATTGCTCTCTTGAATGGCTGACGTGAATAGGTTTTTCAATCGTTCTGATTTTCAAACAATGTGTATTGTATAATAAGGAAATTATTGCAGCTGTACTGTAGGAGTCATTAGGCATAGTGACATTGATATTTACTGCAGTGAGGTCTGATGAATATATGTTCCAGTGAATGCCAACCACTATGAATTATTTCATTGTTTATATTGTTGACTGAAATTATACAATTGGAAAACAATGCTCAATATCTAAAGCTTAGAACTCGGCCATCTTAGTACAGGGGAACGTTTCTAGTTACTACTGACCCATGGACCAATCTTTGGGGTATATCTCTGCCAGAAAACACTGTTGCCATTTTACATAGCAAAATCAAACTATTAAAGATGTAACCAGCTTCACCTTGATCCCTAGTGCATTAGGATATTGTACTTCAAGTCAAGTTTAGTCATCCTAAGATGTTATACAAATCTAATTTGAACATTGCTCTTTAATTGTTGGCCTTATCCTGATATGCATTAAGATATTTCAAAACACATTGCTTTGTTCCAACACATTACTATATTGGGTTAAAGGGGTACTTCGGCGCTAAGACATCTTATCCCCTATCCAAAGTGATCGGCAGTCATCAGACCTGGAGCGAACATGCTCCGGGGGCTGATGGTAACTGGGTACTGCGTCAAGGATCACGGGGGTCCCCAACGGTGGGACCCCCGCGATCAGGCATCTTATCCCCTAAGATAAGATGTCTTAGCACAAGAGTGCCCCTTTAAAAACCTATAGCTACATCTGTATATTCCTAGGCTGAATACATTGACTGTTTTTATTATTAATTAATTTTTGCAGCATACATTAATTATCTTATTAATGTATAGTACCAAATGGCCAATAGGTAGAGTTGTATGGCGTACTTGCCAAATGCAGCTGCTCATTTAATGCATTCATATCCTATTCCCGTCCCTGCATTTAGGCATGAAAGAATCATTTCATTTCATTGATTCCTTTTAAATAATATTTTAACGTTACATTTGCTTGATACAAGTGACTAGCTTGGTGATGTTAAAAGCATTCTCTGTAGGATGTTCTGAACAGCTCAATGTTTGAAAACATCTAATGCACTTTCCTCATACGCAAACCAATTCCTTTTCTTCAGTATAATATTACAGACATGTGTTCTGTATCCCTTGGGTTTACATTTAATTCTTTTAATAAATGCTACAGAGATTAAGTGAAGCTATATTGCAAAGGCAAGTATGTCTGTGTGCAGTAATAGAAACCTGTGGTTAGTGGGAGAGCTTAGGCTTCTTTGTGTTACTTATTTAATGACGTCCTAGATCCACTGAGATCTCCACTTGCATTCAGAGGGCAATTAAAAGGGCACACGTTATGGATAGCAGCCCATCTCCTACTGAAGATAGCGCTCAATAATTATTAATAATTATTGTCACTTGGATTATTCACTGTATCCAGCAATTTTCAAGACTGACACATGCCAGGTTCAAACTAAGCACAGGGATTCTCTATATCATATCTGTCAGAGACTGGAATATTAATCATAGAACTATTCATCACCAATTTTCTGTGTTTCATGTATCTACTAGATTATACTTGTCAGTACTACTGTAAATAGAAGATCAGTCCTAGAGCAAAGCATAAAATGTAGGGTTGGCATTTAACCTTGGGATGTTCATTTACACCTGTAGTTTTAGCCACTATTACTATAGTATTATTACTACTATTACAAACTTATTATTATTATTATTATTACTAATACTATATTATTACTACTATTACAAAATTAGTATTATTACTACTAATACTATATTATTACTACTATCACTATATTTGAAAGTATTATATAATAATTGTGTTTGGGTATTCAGAATTAGTCGCAGAGGAGTTACTTTGAAATAAACAAAGCTGAATATAAAGAATATCTTCCATTGTACTTAGTTTAACCCCCCTGAAAGTTTCAAATGAGTTCTGACACAGGCCAATGTTGTTTTGGTGGAGGTTTTGCTGTTTTGGGCCCCAGCAGTCAATTAAAATGAGCCCTGCTGTAATATTCAGCTGGGACCCTGATGCAACTGCTAGTAAAGGAAACAAGTCCATTCTCAGCAATTTAACCCTTTACATGCAGGGACCTCTTTCCGTCATCGCCATCAGCACGTAGTGATCCCTATAGTAGTGATCCCTATGCCAAGTATACCAAAGCATTCTATCTGGGGGGGGGGGGGAGTCATAAATTAATATATAGAAAATAATAAAATAAATAATATAGGTACAAAAAATAAAACCATTTATTCATAAAATGTATTTTACTTTGTAAAACTGGAAAAAATGCACATATATGGTATTTCTGCACATGTAACAACGTAATCAATAAAGTGAACATGTTGCACCAACAAGGGCCAATTCACACATTCATACTATGGATTTTCCAAGTGGGATTCTGCTTGGATATATGGTGCAACAGCCTCCCATTGTTCTCAATGGAATTCTGCTGCACCATTTACACTATGGGAATTCTGGACCCCAGAATCAGCCAAAAATATAAACGTTCATTCTTTTGGCAAAATCAGCTCTGAAATGCATTGCCATCTACTGAGATGACGCATTTCTAAGTGGTCCAGAAAGACTCTCCACCCAGAATATCTCCTGACGGAGATTCCGTAGTGTGAATGAGCCCTAACAACTGCAACTCATCTTGCAAGAAATAACCCATGCAGTTCCTTGATGGAAAAATTTAAATGTTATGGTGCTTACCACAGAGTGGCACAAAAAAGTTTTTCATTTAAAAAAAATGAATTAATAAATAAATATTAACCCCTTCCTGCTATTGGACATATGCATACGTCCCAGCACCCGTTACATTAGTGTGCTGGAACGTATGCATATGTCCTGACAATCTCCTGCTCTGCTGTGCGCAGCTCAGGAGATCACAGCTGGGGTCCCGCCGCAGCTTCCGGGACCCGCGATCGTGCCGGTCCCAGCAGCATTAACCCCATAGATGTTGTGATCAATCCTAATCACCTAATCTATGGTGTTGACAGGGGGAGGGTTCACCAATGGCAAGATGTAATTTTAAAGGGGTTATCCACCATAAGGTGATTTTAGCACATACCTGGCAGGCAGTAATGGATATGCTTAGGAAGGATCTGTGCTTGTCTTGGGGCTAAATAGCTATGTTGTGAGATTATCATAACACTGTGGCTAGCTGTTTGTGAACTAGTATTTCCTGTTTGACTTTTCTTTTTTTGACTACAAATCCCACAATTCCATCTTCCTCCCTCCCACACATCAGTCACCCCACCCATCGAAGCATAAATGAGCTGCATCCATTCAAATCAGTGTGGTTTTCAATCAGGATGCCTACAGCTGTTGCATTAGTTGCAGATTGATCCCTCCACCCATTGAAGCAGACAGGCTCCCTGTCATCAGCTGACTAGTGAGTCAGGTCTTGGCCGCATTGCAATCTGGGAAAAATCTGAGACAACAGTCATTTTGTATGCTGGTAAAAATAAAAATCGGGGTGAAAATCACAGAAGAATCGTGAGAAAACCATCACACACAGGTACAGACACTATATTATGAACTATACTAACTGTACAGCCCCTGTAGCACAGTCAAATAAAAAAAATTCCTGGACCCAGTGCAAAATCCGTAAAAGGGGTGTTAATCCATCAAGTATTATTTCCATTGCAGGTATCTTCTAGTGGCTGAGGGGCTATCTGCTACCACTGACTCCCTATAACTACACCCAGGGCCGCCATCAGAGGGGTACAACCAGTACACCAGTAAGGGCCCGGGCTCCCAGAGGGCCCGAGCCCTGGGGCATTTTTACCTAACTGGAGCATTTCCTATTTGAGGGCATGATTACCTAACTGGGGGTATTACCTATGTGGGGGCATTCTAACCTAACTAGGGGCATTATTACCTAACTGGGGGCATTGTTACCTAACTGGGGGCATTACCAATGTGGGGGCATTATTACCTAACTGGAGGCATTGTTACCTAACTGAGGTAATTACCTATGTTGGGGCATTGTTACTTAACTGGGGGCATTATTATCTAACTGAGGGCATTGCCTATGTGGGGGCATTATTACCTAACTAGGGGCATTATTACCTAACTGGGGACATTATTACCTACAGTAACTGGGGGCATTTTTACTCTACTAGGGGCATTACCCCCCTGGGGGACACTACCTACCTGGGGCATGACCTACATGGGGGAACTGTCTACTGGGGTCACTATATACTGGGGGCATTACCTACCTGAGGGCACAACCTACCAGGGACCAATACCTACTGGGGCCACTTTCTACTGGGGGCACTTCTCAGCTGGGGGACACTACCAACTGAAGGCATTACCTGCTACTTACCTACTAGGGGGCATTACCTACTATCTACCTACAAGAGGCACTACCTACTGGGGGCATTACCTACCACCTATCAGGGGCATAACCTACTACCTACCTAATGGGAGCATTAACTAATAGTGGAAGGAAAATTACCTACCCATCACCACCCAATCCCCCTACCCTTTCCCCCAACACACTAACCTACTCCCTAGGACACCAAGGGGAGCATTATTGGGGGAACTGAGAGTAGGGCATCAAGGGAGGGGGGGAGAGGGAAGGGGGCCCAGGCCTAAAGCTGTGTAAGGGGCCCCAAAATTTCTGATGGCAGCCCTGGATACACCTCTGGGAATGTTCTGTTCTTCTATATTGGTTCTACTATGTATGGATAAGATCTGATATACAGATGAAGCCAAAGCAACATCATTAACATTAAACAGTTTGCATAGAGTTGTATAAACCTCTCTGATCATAGTAGTTTCTGTAGTATCCCACACTACCACTACTGGAATGCCATGGAAACTCCATAAGTTCACTTAAAAACAGTAAGTATAAAAATATCCCTGGCTTACTGTTTTGTAAGTGGAGCAGGGACTACTGGTGTCTCTACTCCTCTTTCCATGGCACCCTATGCTAATAGCATAGGGCATCATGGAAAGAACATAAGGGACATCTGGCATAGACCAATGCCACTGCTTCATGCAGAGAATTTTACACTGATAGTAGTTACCAATGAGACAGTTGGTGCTGGCTTCATATGTATGGCAGACGTATAACAGTTACTACTCTAAAACCTGCCTAACATTGTCCCTTTCATGGTGCTAAAACAGTGCTTGCCCGCAGAGGCATTGGCTCAACAAGACCTCTGAAAGTGTCCTGCGGTATCTGGCACCAAGATAGTAACAGCAGTTCTTTAAGCCCTGTAAGTTGCAAAGTGGGGCCTTTATGTATCCGATCACTTTATGAGAGAATGACTAAGTTTGTCTTTAGTCTTTTACAGGTTAAAATAGTACAACCCAGTTTAATGTCAATTCTATGTATCACCCTGATATAATAAATTAAAGGGGTTATCCACCATAAGGGGATTTTAGTACGTACCTGGCAGACAGTAATGGACATGCTTAGGAAGGATCTGCGCTTGTCTTGGGGCTAAATGGCTATGTTGTGAAATTACCATAACACTGTGGCTAGCTTTTTGTGAACTTGTATTTCCTGTTTGACTTTTCTTTTTTGACTACAAATCCCACAATTCCATTTTCCTCCCTCTCACACATCAGCCACCCCACCCATTGAAACAAAAGACCTGTGGTTTTCAATCAGGGTGCCTACAGCTGTTGCATTAGTTACAGATTGATCTCTCTCCCACCAAGGGATCACTCCACCCATTGAAGCAGATAGGCTCCCTGTCATCAGCTGACTAGTGAGTCAGGTCTCGGCCGCATTGCAAGCTGGGAAAAATCAGAGACAACAGTCGTTTTGTATGCTGTTAAAAATAAATACTGGGGTGAAAATCACAGAAGAATTGTGAGAAAACCGTCACACACAGGTACATACAGTATATTATGAACTACACTAACTTTACAGTCCCTGTAGCATAGTCAAATAAAAAAAAATCCTGGAATACCCCTTTAATATATTATGTCTTTTGTACCATATTATAGAGTAACCGCAAATGCTACATCTGTGCAGCTTTAGATCTCAACACATGCAAGATGTCCAGCAGGAACTACATGTGCCGTTGTACAATGCTCTGATAGGTGCCATATGTATGGTCTGTTATCATACACATGGAATCTAATGAAGCATGCCACACTTACTTTTGTACAAAGATCTTCATATTTGTCTATGGAGGCAAAAGGAAGATTTGACAAAAAAATATATATTAATAAAATAATAAAATAAAATAAATGTCCTGCTTGACAAGAGTATTTATTAATTTTTTTTGACAGTTTTCAAGCTACAAAACACTATGCCATGGAGAGCGATTTCTGGGCAATTTTTTGGGACTGAACAATAAAAGTCCTAGTAGTCCTAGTCAAATAGTGAACACAATACATCCAAAGTCCAATTCTAAAATAAATTGCACAAATTAAGGATATTTTATTTGATGCAACTCGCAAAAGTTATATTTCTATGATGGTTCTTGTTCTAGCAATTATTATCAAGCAACAAGCAATTTAATATATCCTTTAATGTATATTGAAGAATAAATTTCCATTTATCCTACTTCAAAGTGGTTAAATAATAATGCACTTAAACTCAATTTAGTCAATTATGTGCATTACCATATAGAAGCTGAAAGTCGAAATCAGATGTACAAATGGTGTAATGGCTTAGTAATGGTAGCGGTAGCAATTGACATTTTACAAGAGTTTACAGAAACAGGTGTTCTCTACACTTTTTTTGAACTGCACTTCAAGCATTTTTTTCTGTCTGTTTTGAAAAGCCAATTAAGCAATCAAATCAATTACAGAAGGTCACGGACCCCACGATGGCTAATTCAAGAGGGAAATTCCCTCATCTCTTTAATCAGCTGCCTTTGCTGGAAACATAATACCACGGGTTGCACTCCGTGCGTTGGATAGCTACATCTTTGGACAGCGTAAACCAATCATGAAAAGTGCAAGTACAACAGACATTTGTTATGTTGATCCATCACTACATATAACGTAAACTAGTTTTACTCTTTTCAGACAGTGCCGTATGTGCATTTACGCCTAGTACAAATCAACAAATTTACGTATTTCTATATTGTATAAGTTGTAAAATAACTAACAAAAACAAAAAAGTGAACAAGATGAGTAAACTAAATTGAAAATTAAGTAATTTAAAGTCAGGTGAAGAATTAAAAGAAAACATATGAGCAATTACGGCACAAAGACATTAAGGAGGTTCACAGGTGGATAAGTAATGCGGACATTTATACATGGAGAAATTAGTATAGCTAATCCGGTCTCTTGTGTCAGAATGACATCATTTTCCAGATTTTTGGCTGAAATATTTAGTGAAATGTTGTTGAAGGTAAAACCCTTATTAGTTTTAATTCATTTACTCATAATGACTATCAATTAATAATTTGTATTAAATAGTAAATGATTAGGTTAATGTAAATATTAAAATATTAATTGACTAATTTAAAATTCCCATTGTAAATAGTCCTTAGGTAAGGTTCACACCGCATTTTTTTTTCTTTTTGCCTTTTAATGTATCTTTTGAAGGTCAGGTTAAAATGCATTAAAACAGTTTTTACTACAAATTGCTGATGTTTTGATATGATATGATTCTTGGCAGTGTGGTTCAAATGGGTAAAACCACTGAAACAAAAATAAATTATTTTTTGTTGGTTAGGAAATCTTATAAATATTTACTTCATTATTACAACTATTGTTGTTATTTCGTTCATGTCTATTACACAAAAATATTCTACAGCACTGTATAGAGACTGTCATCACTTCATCAGTTAACCCCTAGATGACACACGTCAGCCCTGGCTGCCATGTCCTATACCTACAAGAGTGTACATGTCCGCCATTCACCCTTTAAATGCCATGATCAATGCAAATAATGGCATCTAATGGAGGAAAATTAAGGCCCTGGTACCCACCAGTGCCCTAATTTTCCTCCATTTGATTCCATTATTTTCATTGATCACTACATTTAAAGGGTGAATGGCGGACATATATACTCTGGTAGCTGTAGGAGATGCTCATCGTACCCCTGCGCTAAAATAATGGCACCTCTATGCCACCCAATCATCGCTCCCTTGATACATTTGGAGGCAGACTGTATCAGTATAGTGCCAATCTTACTGTACAATGCAATGCTATTGCATAACATTGTACAACAAATGCAATACAATGATTGCATATTATAGTCAATATAATAAAAAGTTTAAAATTAATTATTAAAAATGTTTTCAAAACTATTCCTTTGATCCCACACAGAAAACAGTGTAAACTTAAAAATATTATAAACGCCAAAATTGCTGATTTTTGGTCACTCCATATTTCATTAAAAAAATGACTAAAAAGTGATTGATAAGAAAAAAAATTTTACCGATAAAAACGACAGATCAAAAATGAGCTTTTATACATTCCATATACAGAGAAATAAAAATGGGGGAGAAGAATAGGGCAATTTTAAGCATACATATCTTGTTAAAAAAAAGTTTGACTCATTTTAAAAGTAGTACAATAGTAGAAAGACTATTTAGTCGGTCAATACAGTGAAATTAATAGCCATATGTATGTAAAGTATAACTTTTACCTTTTACAGTGTCAATTTTTACTGTTAAGTGCACTGCAGAAAAATGAAACCCCCAAAAGTTGCAACTCTGACTTCCCCCTCCCCATAAATAATATATATTTTTTTTGTTTTCCTGTACATTTTATGGCAAAATGAAAGCTGTCATTACAAAAAATAAGAGTTATGTCTTTTAAAAGGAGGAGGAAAGGAGGAAGCATTTTAAACTTGGCTGTTTCTTTAAGGCTTAAACCCGCTGTGTCCTTAAGGGAATAACCCCTTAATGACAATGGACGTAAATGTACGTCATGGTGCCATGGCACTTAACGTACCATGACGTATATTTACGCGCCGCCATGACCGTGAACACTGGACCGCTGCTCATGTCATGCGCAGCAGGTCCTGGCTGCTATCAGCAACCAGGTACCAGCTGGTAATGGCGGACATCCGTTATCGCGTGGATGTCCGCCATTAACCCCTCAGATGCCGTGATCAATACTGATCACGGCATCTGCGGCAGTGCGGTACTTTGAATGGATGATCGGATCGCCCGCATTGCTGCAGCAGGGATCCGATCATCCAGCATGGCAGCCGGAGGTCTCCTCACTTGGCTCTGGCTGTCTCCCGGGGTCTTCTGCTCTGGTCTGAGATCAAGCAGACCAGAGCAGAAGATCACCGATAACACTGATCAGTGCTATGCTCTATGCATAGCACTGAACAGTATTAGCAATCGAATGATTGCTTTGAATAGTCCCCTATGGGGACTATTAAATTGTAAAAAAAAAAAAAGTAAAAAAATTTAAAATAAAAAAGTAAAAAAATTTGAAAAATACCCTCCCCAATAAAAAAGTAAAACATCCGTTTTTCCCATTTTACACCCAAAAAAGCGTAAAAAAAAAATTTATACACATATTTGGTATTGCTGCATACGTAAAAGTCTGAACTATTAAAATATATTGTTAATTATCCCATTTGGTGAATGGCGTAAACGTAAAAAAATAACAAAAAGTCCAAAATTGCTGCTTTTTTGTCACATTTTATTAAAAAAATTTATAAAAAGTTTATAAATATTAAAACCTAAGCAGAAGTGGTACTGATAAAAAGTAAACATCATGGCGCAAAAAATGAGTCCTTACACCGCCCCATATGCGGAAAATGTGAAAGTTATAGGTGGTCAAAATAGGGCAATTTCAAACATACTAATTTTGTTAAAATGGTTTGAGATTTTTTTTAAGCGTTACAATTATAGAAAAGCATATAACATGGGTATCATTTTAATCGTATTAACCCACAGAATAAAGAAAACATGTCATTTTTACCGTAAAGTGTACAGAGTGAAAACAAAACCTTTCAAAATTTGCTAAAATTTCGTTTTTCTTTTAAATTTTTCCACATAAATAATATGTTTGGTTGTGCCGTACATTTTATGGTAAAATAAGTGATGTAATTACAAAGTACAATAGATGATGCAAAAATAAGCCCTCATATGGGTCAGTGGATGGATATATAAAAGAGTTATGATTTTTAGAAGGTGAAAAGAAAAAAACGAAAATGCAAAAATAAAATTGGTCTTGTCCTTAAGGCCAAAATGGGCCTGGTCCTTAAGGGGTTAAAGGTGTATTCCTATCTCAAACATTTATTACATAGCCACATGATATGTGATAAATGTCAGATAGATGCAGGTCCTACCTTTCTGTCCCCATCTGGCCTGGATGCAGGGGCTGGGATTTTTAACCTCTTAAGGACCAAGGACGTCTGGGGATGTCCTGGCACCCTGTGCCTTAAGGACCAAGGACGTCCCCGGATGTCCTGGTGTTTCCTCGGTCTCTGCCACCCGCCGGGCAGAGATCGGAACGGCATTCCTGCTGAAATCCTTCAGCAGGCATGCCGTGCAAATGCCGAGGGGGGTCATCAGACCCCCCCATGTCGGTGATCAGCGCAAATCGCGAGTGAATTTACATTTTCGATTTGTGCCGATTCCGGGCCATACAGGTCTATGGTGACCCGGTGACCCGGAAAAGAAGGGGGATCGCGGTTGTCCATGACACCCAGGATCCCCCTGTAGAGATAGGAGGGAGGTGGCAGGGGTGCCACCCCTCCTATCCCTGCTATTGGTGGTCTAGACGCGACCACCAATAGCAGATCGGGGGCCGGGGGCTTTACTACCGGTTTCCCCGTTCTGCCCACCCACAATAGGCAGGGCACGACGGAGAAACCGGGCGCCGAAGTCCACTCACCCACCGGCGACGGCAGCGGGCGGCGATCGGCGGCGGCAGCGGGCGACGATCGGCGGAAGAAGAGGACGGCGATGCAGCTCCCTGGATCCTACGGAAGCCGGTGAGTTACTTAGCAACATCTGGAGGGCTACAGTCTGAGACCACAATAGTGGTCTCTAAACTGTAACCCTCCAGATGTTGCAAAACTACAACTCCCAGCATGCCCAGAGAGGTTTTAAGGCATGCTGGGATTTGCAGTTTTGCAACAGCTGGAGGTCTACAGTTTGAGACCACTGCACAGTGATCTCTATACTGTGCACCTCCAGATCTTGCAAAACTACAACTGATAGCATGCCCACACAGCAGTTTGCTGTCCAGGCATGCTGGGATTTGAAGTTATGCAACAGCTGGAGGCACACTGGTTGGAAAACACTGAGTTAGGTAACTGAAGGTTTTCCAACCAGTGTGCCTCCAGCTGTTACAAAAGTACAACTCCCAGCATGCACGGTCTGTCAGTACATGCTGGGAATTGTAGTTTAGAAACAGCTGGAGGTCACCCCCCCTCCCATGTGAATGTACAGGGAACATTCACACAGGCAGTTTTACAGTTAGTTTTCTGCTTCAAGTTTGGGCTGCGGCAAATTTGTCGCCGCAGCACAAACTCCTAGCGGTAAGCTCACTGTAAACGCCCGCCAGTGTGAATGTATCCTAAAAACACTACACCACACTACACTAACACATGATCAAGAGTAAAACCCTACATATACACCCCTTACACTGCCCCCCCCCCCCCAATAAAAATGAAAAACGTATCGTACGGCAGTGTTTCCAAAACGGTGCCTCCAGCTGTTGCAAAACAACAACTCCCAGCATTTCCGGAGAGCCACTGACTGTCCAGGCAGGAGTTTAGCAACAGCTGGAGGCACCCTGTTTGGGAATCACTGGCGTAAAATCCCCCTATTTCCACCCCTATGCAATCCCTATGAAGTCCTCAAATGCGCATGGCGCTATCTCCCTGCAGAGACCTGTCGTATTTCAAGGAAACAGTTTAGTACCACATATGGGGTATTTCAGTACTCGGGAGAAATTGCACTTCAAACTTGGGGGCTTTTTATCCTTTTACCCCGTTGAAAAGGAAAGTTTGGGGTCTATACCAGTCTGTTGGTATGATTTTTTTAATTTTTTTTTACACTAACATGCTGGTGTTGCCCCATACTTTTTATTTTCACAAGCGGTAAAAGCAAAAAAAGACCTCCAAATTTGTAACGCAATTTCTCCTGAGTACGTAAATACCCCAGATGTGGGCGCAAAGTGTTCTACAGACGCACAGCAAGGCTCAGGAGTGAGAGTGTACTTTGTACATTTTAGGTCTAAATAGGTGATTTGCACAGGGGTGGCTGATTTTACAGCGGTTCTGACATAAACGCAAAAAAAAAATACCCACATGTGACCCCATTTTGGAAACTACAACCCTCACGGAATGTAACAAGGGGTATAGTGAGCCTTAACTCCTCACAGGTGTTTGACAGATTTTTGGAACAGTGATCCGTAAAAATGAAAAATGTAATTTTCCATTTGCACAGCCCACTGTTACAAAGATCTGTCAAACGCCAGTGGGTTGTAAATGCTCAATGCTTATTAAATTCTGTGAGGGGTGTAGTTTCCAAAATAGGGTCACATGTGGGGGGTCCACTGTTCTGGCACCACGGGGGGCTTTGTAAATGCACATGGCCCCTGACTACTATTCCAAACGAATTCTCTTTCCAAAAGCTCAATGGTGCTCCTCCTCTTCTGAGCATTGTAGTTCGCCCGTAGAGCACTTCAGGCCAACTTATGGGGTACCTCCATACTCAGAAGAGATGGGGTTCCAAATTTTGGGGGGTATTTTCTGCTATTAACCCTTGCAAAAATTTTAAATTTGGCGGGGAAACACACATTTTAGGGAAATTATTATTTTTTTTTTTTACATATGCAAAAGTCGTGAAACACCTGTGGGGTATTAAGGCTCACTTAATCCCTTGTTACGTTCCTCAGGGGGTCTAGTTTCCAAAATGGTATGCCATGTGGGGTTGTTTTGCTCTTCTGGCACCATAGGGGCTTCCTAAATGCAACATGCCCCACAAAAACCATTTCTGAAAAACTTACTCTCCAAAATCCCCTTGTCGCTCCTTCGCTTCTGAGCCCTCTACTGCGCCCGCCGAACACTTTACATAGACACATGAGGTATGTGCTTACTCGAGAGAAATTGGGCTACAAATATAAGTACACATTTTCTCCTTTTACCCCTTGTAAAAATTCAAAAATTGGGTTTACAAGAACATGCGAGTGTAAAAAATGAAGATTGTGAATTTTCTCCACTTTGCTGCTATTCCTGTGAAACACCTAAAGGGTTAAAATGCTGACTGAATGTCATTTTGAATACTTTGAGGGGGGTGCAGTTTTTATAATGGGGTCATTTTTGGGATATTTCTAATATGAAGACCCTTCAAATCCACTTCAAACCTGAACTGTTCCATGAAAAATAGTGAGTTTGAAAATTTTGAGAAAAATTGGAAAATTGCTGCTGAACTTTGAAGCCCTCTGGTGTCTTCCAAAAGTAAAAACACGTCAATTTTATGATTCGAACATAAAGTAGACATATTGTATTTGTGAATAAAAAATTTTTTGGGGGGGAATATCCATTTTCCTTACAAGCAGAGAGCTTAAAATTTAGAAAAATGCAACATTTTCTAATTTTTCATCAAATTTTGGGATTTTTCACCAAGAAAGGATGCAAGTTACCACAAAATTTTACCACTAAAAAAACAATCTCGGAATCAGAATGATAACTAAAAGCATTCCAGAGTTATTAATGTTTAAAGTTACAGTGGTCAGATGTGCAAAAAACGCTCTGGTCCTAAGGTGTAAAATGGCCTGGTCCTTAAAGGGTTAATACAGCCAAGTAAGCTGTTTTAAAATTGGAAGTTGCCATGCTGTTTTAGAGTTGTAGCTAAAGACATGAGTTTTGTTTCTGACATAGGTGTGGCACCTGCATCTATCAGACATTTATGACATGTCCTGCGGACATGCCGTTAATGTCAGAAAAGGGAATACCAATATAGAAATCTTTGGAATCACACAATACAATACAATACATACAAGTGGCACGGGACCTAACACTAATCTACCTGTGCATGATAAGCAAAACCAGGGGCCAGTGGGCAATTACAGCAGCATTACCTGGGAGCAGGCTGTGAGTTGGACCTATTGCTACTGTAATTGCTCACAGGCCCCTGTTTGGCGTTGGTGTGCGGGCTCAGGTATGTCCTTCATATAAGGATATACTGGCTAATGTCTCAATTTTAACATCAGTGTTGAGGGATAGCCAATGTCATTGTTTACATCTACCACTGTAGTGCACCTAAATTCTTGTATTGTATTATTCTAATTGTTACACATCCACACCGTTTATCTGGTGTAGGATGCCATTTCGGCACTTGTAGTCTACTGCAGGCATCCCCCATTGTATGCATTTTATGCTGGGGATTTCCCTTAGCAATGGACCACAAGGGCAGGATCTGCTCCCCCTGTATAAATGCACAACTGCATTTGGGGTTGAGCACCTCCTACCATTTGAGACCACATCTTTGTTGTTGTTTGAATCATACAGTACCCCTTAAAGCAGACCTGTCAGCAGGAAACAGTAAGGGTAAATAAGTGCACAGTTAGATAGGGCTGCTTATCATGGTTACAGTCATACCTTTTTTTTATGTTCATAGTCTTTTTCAGTGGCAAGATATAAGCCTTTTAGTTATTATGCAAATTGTGCTCCAGTGCCTAGGGGGCTGTTCCCAGCACAAGAAGAGCCCAAGTCAGTCTAACCCATGTCTTCATTCTCTAGTGCCTGTCATTTAGATGGGGTAGATTGTTGCAAGTAGGGTGGTGATAAAGAAGGTACGGGCTGGACTTGCCTAGGCTTTACTGTGCTGGGGAACTTTACCTTGGTTTTTAAAGATTATATCAGGGCTGTAGAAATAAAAAAAAAGGTATGCTCGCAATCATAAGAAGTCCCCACCCCAAGTTTTATTGCTGATGGGTCAGTTTTAAAGTGTCACTGTCAGTTGTAAAAACTTTTGACATCCTTCAATTATGTCAAACATTAAGATTGCACCAAGTCTCAGTTCTGAGACCTGGTGTAATTTAGGCTTTGGCGGCCACCAAATCTGTCTCATGTACTACATTAGAGTGGTGAATAAATCCGGTATGAGTGATAATTGGAGAGTGAGACATGTGCCTCACTTCAGTCAGCTGCAACTCATGATCGAAGCAGGTGTCAGGACTGATACCTATTTCTGGGCAATATATCAAAAGGTTTAACAAATGACAGTGATGCTTTAAAGGGGTATTCCAGGCCAAAACTTTTTTTTATATATCAACTGGCTCTGGAAAGTTAAACCGATTTGTAAATTAAAAGGAGGAATTTGGAGTGGCTCTTTGTTCAGACCGTAACCGATAGCCTCGGGCTACCCAACAATATCACCTATACCCAAGGTGAATAAAAATATTACTAATTTACAAGAGAAAATTGGGGCTCAGGGTAAAGGATGTGTGGACACAACTGGCTTGTTATGTTAAATATTAATATTTATTAATTTATTTTAGTAATCAATTTACTTCAATTATGAGATGTGGTAAGTACCGTGACCCACAGGGCCATTGTAAAGCCACGGCACTCCCTACAAATAATTATATAATGTGAATTAAAATAAATATAAAAAAATAATAATATAATACTATACATAAATATAAAATGTTAAAACATGATAATCCTACTGAGACCAATCAAGAGTTTAAAAATTAAACAGATAGTCCTCTTTAGGGTTTGGACCTCCTTAAGTATTGGTAACTAATAGCACCCAATGTAGCTATTATGTATAGCAGTATGTCCACAATCTGATAAGTCTTTTGGTGAATAGCTTAAAAGGTCAGTATCCAGTTCATTAAAGCATATCAATGTCCTGCAGCGCTGTTATAAATATATATCACTTGGTAACAGAGTTGCAATAGTTGCCGGCAATTGTAACAGTTAGTAGAATTAGTGTAAGTAGTTTAGCAGTTACAGTTATGAGCGGTAGAATGATACAGTTATGCTCACCGCCCCGGGACCGATGCTTGTCAGGATGCTGTTGCTCTTTGGGGATGCTGCGATCCCTCCTGCGGTCCCTCCTGCGGCTCTTGGGGATAGTTGGGGATACTGCGATCCCTCCTGCACTTTCTCCTGTATACTTGGCTGGAACAAACACCGTTGAATCTCTCACTGCGGGAGAGGACACTGCTGGGAGACTCTGCCGTCTCCTATGATAGAAGTGCCGTGGCTGGCGGTGGGCTCCGGATATTGTAGCTCCAGCGCTTCTGCTCAGAGTAGCGACCGCGTCCTCGTGGCTTAAAGGAGCGCATACGTGACTGGCAACTGACCGGGTAGGACACCGATTGCTGTGGGGCTCACAGAGGGCTTGCGTGAATGGTCTCAATGGTCATATTGGGGGGCTGGACGCGTTTCAAGACTATACTCAGTCTTTTCCTCAGCAGCAGTATAAATTATATATGGTTCCCGTCTCAGACTTAGACTTATATATAATAAACTCCTCCTTTACCTAATTTGTCACTTCCAGTGTAAATAAATACATAGTGGTAATGAATGGGAATCGTAGTAACTATATTGGCAGTGATAATACAACCTGTAAAAATGATTACATTTTGCTTAAAATACAACAAGGTGTATATATAAAATATAAAATATATGACCTATATACACTGGAAGTTGAACAAATTGCAATTGATATTATCCTACTTTTATTAATAAATATATATGAATATGAAAGAGACAATAGATCTAGATATATATCAATATATAAAAAAAATTAAAAATATAAACTAGAAAAATATATGAGAAAATATGAAAGAACACATGGAAACATAATAAATGTAAAATGGGACACATTATAATAATATATGAAATAGTAATTAAATTAAGAATAATACAATAAATATTATATAGAATCAAATAAAATTAGATATATATGTTGTAAACTATGATGAGATGTATATAAATAATAGAACTGTCTTGTGTGGTTGAGAGCTTGTATGTGTATATAATGTATATAATAGAAGTGTGTATGGATTGTGTTGAAAGTGTTATGGTAAATATTATGTGGAAACAGTGCAAACGGAGGGACATATGAAGAAATCAGCATATGGGACTCAATAAACATATGGGGTTCAATATAAAATATAAATAAATATTAATTGAATAAATATAAGTTATGTATAAAATATAAAATATAGAAATATAAACTATAAAAATATTAATTAAACATGGACTAAAATAGGACTAAAAAATGAGACTAAAAAATGAGACTAAAAAATGATGAAACGTGGGGAGGGCCCAATGAAGGGTCCGTCGTGGTGCTGATAACACAGCCAGACACACGACGGACAGTCAAAAGGGACCCCCCCCCCCCCCCTTTATCTTGTGTGCTATGCTAAAAAGCCAAAAATATTATTCAGGCCTTTAGGGGCCATTAATCCAAATTCAAAAATTTTGCAGGACTCCGCCCTGGACATCTTGCTGATAAAATTACCACTTTTATTTACCACATTTTAGGTTGTTGGGGTTGCCTTGATGGAAGAGTTTAAAATGGGCCGACAAGGGATGTTTATCATTTTGTTTTTTAATATTGTATCTATGTTCAAGAATGCGTGTTTTCAGAGCACGGTAATAACGAACGGGCCTGAATAACGATATTGAACTGTTTGCCTTTTTAGAATAGCACACAAGATGGGGGGTCCCTTTTGACGGTCCGTCGTGTGTCTGGCTGTGTTATCAGCACCACGACGGACCTTTCATTGGGCCCTCCCCACGTTTCATCATTTTTTAGTCTCATTTTTTAGTCTCATTTTTTTGTCCTATTTTAGTCCATGTTTAATTAATATTTTTATAGTTTATATTTCTATATTTTATACATAACTTATATTTAGTCAATTAATATTTATTTATATTTTATATTGAGCCCCATATGTTTATTGAGTCCTATATGCTGATTTCTTCATATGTTCCTCCGTTTGCACTGTTTCCACATAATATTTACCATAACACTTTCAACACAATCCATACACACTTCTATTATATACACATACAAGCCCTCAACCACACAAGACAGTTCTATTATTTATATACCTCTCATCATAGTTTAGAACATATATATCTAATTTTATTTGATACCGTATAATATTTATTGTATTATTCTTAATTTCATTACTATTTCATATATTATTAGAATGTGTCCCATTTTACATTTCTTATGTTTCCATGTGTTTTTTTCATATTTTCTCATATATTTTTCTAGTTTTATATTTTTTTATTTTTTTTATATATTTATATATATTTAGATCTATTGTCTCTATCATATTCATATATATTTATTACTAAAAATAGGATAATATCAATTGCAATTTGTTCAACTTCCAGTGTACATAGGTCATATATTTTATATTTTATATATGCACCTTGTTGTATTTTAAGCAAAATTTTATCATTTTTACAGGTTGTATTATGACTGCCAATATAGTTACTAGATTCCCATTCATTACTACTATGTATTTATTTACACTGGAAGTGACGAATTAGGTAGAGGAGGAGTTTATTATATATAAGTCTAAGTCTGAGACGGGAACCATATATAATTTATACTGCTGCTGAGGAAAAGACTGAGTATAGTCTTGAAATGCGTCCAGCCCCCCAATATGACCATTGAGACCATTCACACAAGCCCTCTGTGAGCCCCACAACAATCGGTGTCCTACCCAGTCAGTTTCCAGTCACGTACGCGCTCCTTTAAGCCACGAGGACGCGGTCGCTTCTCTGAGCAGAAGCGCTGGAGCTACAATATCCGGAGCCCACCGCCAGCCACGGCACTTCTATCATATGAGACGGCAGAGTCTCCCAGCAGTGTCCTCTCCCACAGTGAGAGATTCAACGGTGTTTGTTCCAGCCAGGTATACAGGAGAAAGTGCAGGAGGGATCGCAGTATCCCCAACTATCCCCAAGAGCCGCAGGAGGACCGCAGGAGGGATCGCAGCATCCCCAAAGAGCAACAGCATCCTGACAAGCATTGGTTCCGGGGCGGTGAGCATAACTGTATCATTCTACCGCTCATATCTGTAACTGCTAAACTACTTACACTAATTCTTCTAACTGTTACAATTGCCGGCAACTATTGCAACTCTGTTACCAAGTGATATATATTTATAGCAGCGCTGCAGGACATTGATATGCTTTAATGAACTGGATACTGACCTATTTAAGCTATTCACCAAAAGACTTATCAGATTGTGGACATACTGCTATACATAATAGCTCCATTGGGTGCTATTAGTTACCAATACTTAAAGAGGTCCAAACCCTAAAGAGGACTATCTGTTTAATTTTTAAACTCTTGATTGGTCTCAGTAGGATTATCATGTTTTATTAACATTTTATATTTATGTATAGTATTATATTATTATTTTTTTATATTTATTTTAATTCATATTATATAATTATTTGTAGGGAGTGCCGTGGCTTTACAAGGGCCCTGTGGGTCACGGTACTTACCACGTCTCATAATTGAAGTAAATTGATTACTATAATAAATTAATAAATATTAATATTTAACATAACAAGCCAGTTGTGTCCACACATCCTTTACCCTGAGCCCCAATTCTCTCTTGTAAATTAGTAGATTTGTAAATTACTTCTATTAAAAAATCTTAATCCTTCCAATAGTTATCAGCTTCTGAAGTTGAGTTGTTGTTTTCTGTCTAACTGCTCTCTGATGACTCACGTCGCCGGGAGCTGTGCAGTTCCTATGGGGATATTCTCCCATCATGCACAGCTCCCGGGACGTGACATCATCATTGAGCATTTAGACTGAAAACTTCAGAAGCTAATAACTATTGGAAGGATTAAGATTTTTTAATAGAAGTAATTTACAAATCTGTTTAACTTTCCGGAGCCAGTTGATATATATAAAAAAAGGTTTTGCCTGGAATACCCCTTTAAGAATACAGAATTGTGATGTGCATAGATCCATAAGGTTGTTTTTATCTCTAGATACCAAATACCACGTAAAAGTTTTAAAAAATAGTGTGAGTATTTAAATTGTATTTCATTTTTTTTATTTTTTTTATTTTTTGCTGTATTATACGTATTTTCAAAATTCTGTTTTATTTGGCAGCCGAATAAGTACTAATTGTCAGAGTATTTAGATTTAAGTCTGTGTATTGAGGTAAAAGGGCTTTTTTCACGCCTTCCCTGAAGGTACAGATAGAAATAAGAAAATGTCCTTGCAGAAAGTTGTGATACATACATATCACTGGGCAGAAGATCCTTGTTGAAGCACACAGTATGATTAACCCCACTGGGCACACACCAGGGCACTTGCATAGATGTATTAAAGGCAGAGAGGAAAGGCGGCTATGTCAATAGGTATTTCTTTTGGTTATCCAAGTGCAGATGCCTTAAGCCTTTTTCATCAACTTCATTATCAAACGTTAATAAACTTTTTCGGTTACAAACACTGCAAAGAGAGAGAAATAAAAGGACGCAATTCACCCACGGATGACAAGGCTGCCTTTCATGTGATGGATTGCCTCTCCACGTTCCCCTGTAATCACTGTCATATGAGTTTGTCTTTCTAGTCAGCCCTACTTTATTTTTCTTAAGGAGCCGTGTACTGTACTTTTACTAAAAAGGACTCCTAATCAAAGCTTACCTTATCCTGAGGTAATTATTACAAAGATTGTTGAATTAAAGATGTGAGTTTTGACACTTTGGCAGGGGGTAAGGGACATGGGTCTCTAAGGCCCAAATTATGCCTGAAACAGACCAATTAACACCATGCAACTTCTTTTATGTTAACTTCAATTAAGATTTCTTAATAAAATTAAAGTTCTTTTCTTCTTTATAATCTCAGAATGTCAGAAATGTACATCAAAGAAAAATGCTCAAGTCCGAGAACCATAGGTATGTCTCATTTGCATACAAGCCTGCACATTTCAAAGGCTCACCCAGCCATTTTGCATTACTTATTATACAACATAAGATAATGAATTAAAAAGAAGCAAAGCCTGTAATATAAAAAAAAAAAACTCTAAACAGATTTCTGTAGAACAGGTTACTATAAAATCAAGATACAGCTATTCCAATGTAGCAGTATGTGACACGTCTTATGTTTTCAAAGAGCTCTGTTCCTTTGGTCATGTACCAGTTACACCCGGCATCAAGATTGGGGCAGGAAACATTCCCAAATGTACTGTCCTAACAATGCCCCGTTAGTTATGTTTTCTGAGTCATTGCTAGAGAGCAAGAAGTCTGGAGAAATAACATATTCTAATTGTGCCTTTGCTGACAATAAATATATTTACTATTTTTTATACAGACTTCAATAGTTATTTACACAAAAATTCCCTCATGATATTCTCAGTTAAGCAGATTCAGCCTATGAGAAAACATACATATGAAATAATATTACAGTAATTGTTTTTCCAGAAGAAGAAAAAAGAAATAAATGGAAAAACTAACAATTTCTTCATAAAACATAAATTACCCATCTGAGCAAATTATTTATCTGATAGCAGTCATGGTTTACATTATGTATTATCTCAAAGATGATGCTTTAAATGTCCTCCAGAACATAATTTCACTGTGATACAAAGCGATTTAAAAAAGGGTCAGTTAAAGAATGTGACCTGGAACCGCCAGGACAGAGAGGCCAATTACTTGACTTCCACAATTGTATCCTGAACTCCCACACAATGCTTCTTTCATGAGGATAGGATTTGTCTTCCAGCAGGGATCTCTGACCTATAGATTCAAGCATTCCAACAAATTTGGTCTTGATATTTCTTCCACAATAAATTTAAGGCATAACGGAGTATATTAAAAGATTAATATAAAAAATAAAAATAAATCTATATATATATATATATATATATAACTCAATATGTGTGTGTGTGTGTGTGTGTGTATGTATGTATGTGTGTGTGTATGTTCCAGCATCACTTCCACACGGCTAAAGATATTAACATGAAACTTGGCACACATGTTACTTATATGTCAACAACAAATATAGGATAGGTAATTTAACCCTTACCCACCCCCATTTGCCAGGGTCTGGGTTTTTATTTAAAGTCCCATACAAGTCTGGGAAATATATGATACCGCATAACTTCCAAACAGCTGGAGATATTTTAATAATACTTGGTCACATGTTACTTATATGTCAAATAAAAATATATAATAGTTAAATTTACCCCTAACCTGCCCCCATATGTGAAGGATGGTGTTTTTGTTTCAAGTCCTATGCAAGTATATAGGACTTCTGGTAACCTTACTCCACAAGCTCCGCTCTGCTTCTCCTGGTGAATGCGTCAGTCCAGCTGGTAAGCCACACTCTCCCTGAATGCCATGTCCCATCTCACAAAGACACGCCCACCTTTTAAGTTACACCCCTTTTATTTTCAGCTTACAATATCTTTACCACAACACAGACCCACCTGAGGATGGTATATGAGGATTAGAAATGAGGATTAGCTATGGTGAGGGGATATGGGGACGGGATATGAGGAGGGGATATTAGGTCGAGATATGAGGTCGGGATATGAGGACGGGATATGAGGTCAGGATATGAGGCCGGGATATGAGGACGGGATATGAGGATGGGATATAAGGACGAGATATGGGGACGGGATATGGAAATGGGATATGGGGTCGGGATAGTGGGTCAGGATATAGGGACAGGATATGAGGATGGCATATGAGGACAGGATATGAGGATGGGATATGAGGACAGGATATGGGGTCGAGATATGAGAACAAAATATGAGGTCGGAATATGAGGAAGGGATTTAGGGACGGGATATGAGGACAAAAGCTTCCTCCTTTGTTGCTTTCCCTCCCCCACAAGGATAAGGTAGGAAAAACCAGGCTGCGCCGGGTACTCAGCTAGTATATATATATATATATATATATATATATATCTATACACAATGTCCACTGTAATAATCATGGAGGTCACTCACATTCAGGGATCCCTATCTCCTGGATTTGAGTTGGCTGCAAAAGCTTCATTTACTTACCACATAGTAAATAGTCACATAAAACTTAAATAAAATCCTGCTTGTCTAAGATCTAACTGGACTGTGTAACAGGTATTCTTTTAAGCCTAGTGCTCAATGTTGCATCACAACATTTTTACCAAATTTGAGTCTCTTGGATCCTACAAGCTTGGCATATCTGTGTTCTCTAATGCAGAGAGCCATTACCTGTGAAGCTCTTAACTCTCTTATAGAGCCCCCCCTGGTGGTTTCTCGCTGAGTGTAATCAGCTCCAGACCGGGTGGAGAAGGTGAACTGGGAGCCATCTCTCTGTGTACTTCTCCACATTCTCCACTCCAGTGGTATATCACAACCTCCTAAGAAGTGAAAACCCCATGAGGAAGACACAAAAACTTGTGTTTGAAGTTTCGGCACGTTACTTTCACTACGATATGGTTGGTGGTATCATCTATTTAAGGTACATATGCTATAGGATTTTGGGTTATGCAATATATGCAAGCACACTAGTGCCAATCTGCCCATTTTGAGTAGATTAGGATAGCATATGATCCATTCTATGGTTGCATTTATGTAATGGTGAGCTGCACATAACTCATACCTGTATATACACCTGTATATTGTCATTGTGCTCAATGAATTATACTTTGGTCCTGAAAATGTTTTGGATTCTGTTTGGCTACCATATATTATTTACATATATATTTTTTTTATTTTGTTTTTTTTGAATATAAACTAATAAAGTGAAAATTTTTATTTATATTAGTAGTTTGCAAAACCTCCTCAAAAGGCCCAATACCAAACCAGATAGACTGGACTTTTTAGAGAATAATTTGTACTCTCTACCATGCACATTTCTTTGTGTACAGTACCTCCAATGTAACTAAGTAAATCAGTCATTACTTATCCATAAATAACAGGGGTGGTTGGTCTCGTCTGGAGAATTTATACTCTGACTGAAGATCCCAAGGCTGCTAATGACATCTTCAATCAAAACTCTTCAATCAAAACTGAGGGCAGATTGCTCCTGAAACAGCATATTTCTCCTACTCTAATAGGACATATTGACAAGGGTTAAGGGTTGTCCTAACAGAACAACCCCTGTAAGGAAAGAAATAAGGCTTATATATCATATAGTTCTATTTTTTATTGAACTGGGGCAAAGTTTTCAACTTTCCAGGGCCTCATGCCCAATGGGCCTTCTTGCATTAGGCTGAGCATGTGGCATCTGTGGTATGTGCCCTGGACTTTTCGCCAGGTGCTCTGATCCCTGGGGGATGTCCCCCAATGCAAGCCTATGGGAGGGGGCGCGACAGCTCTCACGCCCCCTCCCATAGGCTTGCATTGAGGGGTGGAACGTGACATCACACGGGGGCGGAGGCGTAACGTCACACTCCGCCTGCCCCAAGGTCGCCGGAAATCAGACCCAGAGCGAACATGCTCAGGGGACTGATTTTAACTAGGGTGCTGCGTGCAAGATCATGGGGGTCCTCAACGGCGGGACCCCTGTGATCAGGCATCTTATCCCCTATCCTTTGGATAGGGGATAAGATATCTAAGCCCCAGAGTACCCCTTTAACTGTGTCCTCAGAGCACATACAATTGAATTTAGCAAAGATGAATAGGCCACAAGGCAGCTCTATTTTAGAGTAGACAAAAAGGGGAATTATTATTTTCTAGGTAGCAAAGCAGATTACATTGTTACTTTGTAGGGACACATAGGTGGACAACTTTGCTGCGTGGAATGCATAAGGGGGATCATTACCACTGTTGGTGAAAAAAGGGGGAATTGTGACTATTAGGGCTGCATTAATACAGGGGGCACAAAGGTGCATTATTTCTTAGTAGGGGGGCAGAGCAGTGGGCATTATTTATGAGTAGGGGGCATAAAGATTGGTATTATAACTGTGTCGGGCAATTAAAATCTGTTACAATAGTGGTAAAACACTGCTGGAATTCAATATGCTGAAAAATAGGAGCAGAACACAGCAAAAATCTGGCAAACACAGTTCATGATTACCCAAGCCTGGAGGAAATCACAATGGGCAAGCACTGTTTGAATTCGGTCCAAGCAGGAAGTAAGATGTCTTCCATTCAAAACATAATTGTCCACCTTGGTAAGGTGTCAGTTTAAGAGCAAAATAGCAGCCTCCAGTGGTCAAGTCTAAAATTGTGGCACACATTTATCATAGTGACATATCAGCCACTTGTGGTCAATTCTAAGATAAACAACCTATTATATTTATTTTTGCTAAAGGCAACAATTAAGTTTTTTCTTTTAGACAGTATCATAAATCTACCCCAAGTATTAGCATACAGAAGCACGCTAATACATTACAAGTATAAAATAAAGATGTAAAATAGTAATCCTTTAATGCGATTATTTAAAGCTCGATTATTTAGTCTAAAAAATGAGATTATTTAATATAAAATAAATTTTCTCGCGCATAAAAACAAATCTATATCTAGTTAGGAATCCACACAACTGTAATAACCTAAGAAATTACTTAACCTGTTATTTAATATGAAATGTGAATGAAATACAAAATTAATAAATAAATAGCTGAAAATGTCTGTGTTTTCATCTCTTCCTAGTCTAAACTAATAGTTACAGAATATTTGATATCTAATAATAAATCAGCTCATCAAGCAAATTATTTGTATTGAGATGAAACAAACAATGACAACAAAAATGATTCCATAAAGCATAATACCCATAAACTACGCATGACTCTATATTGTTGAATCATGAGAACACATTATAAGCAAGGGGATTATAATTTGTATTCAACAGTTCATGCGATCTTGTATTTGGTGACCACTGTCTTGGCTATACTAGATACAGTACTAGAAACGCATTGCAGATCATCCTGACTGTGTTGAGGAATTCTGGCTACTAAAAATGAAAACTCCAAAGGGGAGAGATTTTTAGTGTTTATGTCTTTATTAGTCAGCCCTGCTCCTCAGCTTTTCCTTCATTTAGAGATAGATTCTTGTGTAGGGGTCCGGTCTGTAGTTTTGTATGTGGTTTGACAGTCTGGTTTGTGATGTGAATTAATTCTGGAATTGGTTCTGTTTTAGCTTTGGGATTTCAGTTCAAAGTTTGGATTTATTCACACATCTGTTCTAAGGTCTGATTTATTCTTGATGTCTAGAGCAGGCATGGGCAACCTTTGTCACTGCAGATGTTTTTTGGACTACATCTCTCATGATGCTTTTGCAGCATTTTGGCTGTAAGAGCATCATGAGAGATGTAGTCCAAAACATCTGCAGTGCCAAAAGTTGCCTATTCCTGGTCTAGAGCCTGTATTAGCATAGAGGTATGAATAATTATAGGGTCCAAACAAGGAGCTACTCATAGTCCTAATCCTACTCCACACAGAAGGATGGGGGGCATTTATCATTGTCTTTAGAGCTGTTTTTGTGTGTAAATGTGTCTCACATTTGGCTCAGCGTTGCATCCCAGCTGTTATGGTTAGTCTTATGCAGTGAAAATGAATTTATCAACTGAGACTTTTTAAAAAAGGCACAAAAAAGGCACAAAACACAAAAAAGTCTCTAAACTATACCAGCCCAGACTTAGCTTAGCTTTTTGGTGTATGTGAAGAGTGGAATCAACAGCACCCTCTCTTTAGCTAACTTACAAACACCCTTCATCTTGCAGATACCACTAGTTATGTGTCTGATACCGTTCAATGTGCCCCTATTAATGTACCTGCTGTGTTGCGCAATTACCAAATACTGTACTTCCTAAACATAGGTGTCACAACTATGCAATACTTCTCTCATGCTACCTCTCAACACAAACTGCTCCCATGTCCCCTATTACACAGACTGCTCCAACCTCCAGAAATACTTTTCCCCTTGCCCCCATCTCTCACAGAGACTGCTTCCCACTGTATTCTATTACACACAGACTGTTCCCTGTGCCCCTTTCACAAACTACTTCTCTACACAGACTGCTCCCATGCCCTCTCTATTACACAGATTGTTTAAACCTCCACAAAGACTCTTTCCCTTGCCCCATCTTTCAGACGAACTGCTTTCCACTGCACTTCATTGCACTAGGATTTTCCTAATTCTTTCATCTAACACAGACTTCCTCTATATCTTTCTGCTCCTTGTGCACCCATACCTCTCATAGATTACACCCATGCCTCACTCTCTGACATGGACCACATCTTATGCGCTCTTACCTTTCAAAAGTTAAAGAGTGATGGTTGGCTTTCTGGTTCATCCCTGCACTAAAACATAGATTAGTGTTGGGTCCCGTAAACTAAAAGATGTGTTCATTGTAGTTGTTTTAGGAAAGGAGATGGTTGGCATGTTCAATTACTGGGCACCAGTGTACAAGAAAGATATAGTGGAGCTGGAGAGGGTTCAAAGATGGGCAACCAGGGTAATACAGGGAATGGGAGGACTACAGTACCCAGAAACATTATCAGAATTACGGTTATTTAGTTTAGAAAAAAGAAGGCTTAGGGGAGACCTAATAACTATGTATAAATATATCAGGGGACCATACAAAGATCTCTCCCATGATCTATTTATACCCAGATCTGTATCTATAACAAGGGGGCATCCTCTACATCTTGAGGAAAGAAGGTTTCTACACCAGCACAGACAGGGATTCTTTACTGTAAGAGCAGTGAGACTATGGGATTCTCTGCCAGAGGAGGTGGTCATGGTGAACTCTGTAAAAGAGTTCAAAAAAGGGCTGGATGCATTTTGGGAGAATAATAACATCACCGGTTATGTGTACTAGATTTATAGGGACAGAAAGTTGATCCAGGGATTTATTCTGACTGCCATATTTGGAGTCAGGAAGGAATTTTTACCTCTAGTATGAGGGTTTTTTGCCTTCCTCTGGATCAACTCAACTCAGTAGGGACTTATTAGGGGTATAGGTTGAACTTGATGGACTCTGGTCCTTTTTCAACCTTATGAACTATGTTACTAATTTGGTCTGTCGCTATGCAGCAAGCTGTTATGCATTGTGTGCTGTGCCACCTCTTTTTATCATAGCAAGCATTAACGTATTTAGCAATTTGACCTACAGTAGATCTTTGTGATCAGACCAGATCAGCTAGTCTTTACTCCCCACGTACATCAGTGAGCTTGGACAGCCATGGACATATCATCAGCATATCAACTACACCCCAGAAGACTTGTTATTATGTAAATGATTAGTAGCCTAGCCCTCACAATTTAACCCTTCTCAGAGTCACTCAGAATCTTATGATTCCCTTTTTTTCCTGTTACCAACACATTACTATCAAAAACTGACTTCTCACTTGCTGATTAACACATCCCATCCCATGACAGGTGCCATTGTTACTAGGGATGAGCGAATCAAATCTGACCAATCAGAATTCGTTACAAATTACAGAAAAAATTTGATTTGCAATGAATGCAAATATCACCGCGACACTATCACGTGAATCGCTTCATTAAACTCCATTTAGTGCTGTCCAGGCTCCAGGGCATCTAAATTGGCAGATCCACATGTGAAGACATGGGGCAAGAAATCCTGGGAAGGCAGGAACAAGGGTAGGTGGGATGACCCTGAAGCACATGCAGGATGCAGCCTATCAGCAGCCAGTCACCGCTGTGATGTCACAGCCCTATATAATCAGCAGCTATCTTGCGGCCTGTCACTTCAGCCTTTCACTTCAGAGAGATAGATAGGGACAGACAGCACTATGTGTTGCACAGAAAAGCTTTTTCCAGCAGCGAAAAAGCATTCTTTTTGCAGCGATTCACCTCTCAGTCACTGTCTACAGTGTTCTATTACAGAGAGCAGTGTGTTGCACATAAGAACAGCAGCAATTCAGCTCAAGCACAAATCCTGCCTAGAAGCACTGATAGGGAAGGGAGTGAGATTGTGAGAGAAAGTGCAATTTTGGGTGTAGTACACAGCTACTGTGTGCTGCAGCACTGGTGTGTACTGCTGGTGTTGTGCACAAATACTTTTTTAAGTGTAATATAGTGCATTTTTCTGCCCTCATAAGTGCATTGCACATACATACACCTAATTGGTGTACTATTTTGTTCCTGTTAAAGTCTCAAAGGCCTAGATACTGTGAAAGGCCAGGCAAAAAGTACTCACTGGCTGGTGTTGTAGACAAATACTGTTAAGCATAGTGGATCGCATTCTACTGTCCTCATAAGTGCATACCACATACCTCCATCTAAGTGTTGTACCATTTTGTTCCTGATGAGGTCTTAAAGAGGTATTCCAGGCAAAAACTTTTTTATATATATTAACTGGCTCCAGAAAGTTAAACAGATTTGTAAATTACTTCTATTAAAAAATCTTAATCCTTCCAATAGTTATTAGCTTCTGAAGTTTTCTGTCTAACTGCTCTATGATGATGTCACGTCCCGGGATGAGTCATCATTGAGCAGTTAGACAGAAAACAACAACTCAACTTCAGAAACTAATAACTATTGGAAGGATTAATTTTTTAATAGAAGTAATTTACAAATCTACGAAGAAAGCAGGTAGATGCCAGCGATTAAGAAACTTCACCTTTATTAGAACCACGTAAAATCATCGACATGGAGAGACTTCAATAAGACAAACATTTAAAATTCCAGGAATCAGCGTCAAGCATGACGCGTTTCAGGTCATGTGACCTTTCATCAGATGCATGGTGGGAAGCAGAGGGGTGGGGGAATATATCCCAACCTTCTAATGGAACAGGTGAGTAAAACATCTATCCTATGACAAGGGATTAACCCTGTCCATTCCAAAAGTTGAGGCACCCTTCTGCTAAACATAACAGGTATAAAGTCATAAATTATTAAGCATAGTTATAAACTGAGTGCAGACTATCTCTAGATTTTTGTAAAACTTTACGTTTGGCTCTGTTCAGACACCAGGGCTGGTAACCTCTCTGACCCAAACGATCTAGAGATAGTCTATCTAGAGATAGTCTTCTCACACCAAAACCTTATCAAACATTTTCGAATACGGTATCGAAGCCCACCTTTTCAACTACTTACAGTCTAGAATTTAACAGTATTAAATCTATTATTAATACATTTTTACCTATTTTATGTCAGGATACCATCCTTAATAAATATTTAAAAAATGACATACATTTTTCGAGCAGACGGGCCCCTAATTTAGGTAATCTTTTATCTCCGAGTGCTTTGCCACTTGCCTCTGCTGTTAGTTCTCGGTCATGGATTAAAACAAATGGGTTTTTCAAATGCGGTTTACCTAGATGCGTTGTGTGTGTACATGCTGCCGAGACTTCTACGATTTCAATTCCTGATGCGGATTCTGTACCGATTAAACAATTTATTAATTGCGAATCCACTCACGTAATTTACAAAATAGATTGTAATAGCTGTAATGTTTCTTATATCGGCAGCACTAAAAGAACCTTGAAAAAACGCATCCAAGAACATCTTAGAGCCATTGGCAGCAGTTCTTACACTAACGCATCGAATGTTTCCAAACACTTCAAAAATGTCCATGATGGCAATGTAGCTCATTTTTCATTCTCGGGTATCGAAATAATTCGTTCACATGACAGAGGTGGAGACCGCATCAAATCACTACGTAATAGGGAAATCTTTTGGATTTACTCCTTACGTACATTTCAACCATATAGATTGAATTAAAAATCAGACGTCATCCTTCATTACTAGTTTTAGGTTGCCATTTGATATTTCATACATATTATTGTTTCACTGTTTATTGGTGTTTTTTGCAACCCATTTTGTGTCTCCTTAAAAATAATATACAGGTTTCATATATATAGTTTGCACTCAGTTTATAACTATGTTATAGGTGCTTAATAATTTATGACTTTATACCTGTTATGTTTAGCAGAAGGGTGCCTCAACTTTTGGAATGGACAGGGTTAATCCCTTGTCATAGGATAGATGTTTTACTCACCTGTTCCATTAGAAGGTTGGGATATATTCCCCCACCCCTCTGCTTCCCACCATGCATCTGATGAAAGGTCACATGACCTGAAACACGTCATGCTTGGCGCTGATTCCTGGAATTTTAAATGTTTGTCTTATTGAAGTCTCTCCATGTTGATGATTTTACGTGGTTCTAATAAAGGTGAAGTATCTTAATCGCTGGCATCTACCTGCTTTCTTCGTATCCTTGGAGGATCTTATTGCCGTGCGGTGGCCGACTACTCTTCTACTTTGCCTAATTTACAAATCTGTTTAACTTTCCGGAGCCAGTTGATATATAAAAAAAAGTTTTTGCCTGGAATACCCCTTTGAGGGCCATGTTACTGTAAAAGTCTTAAGGGCCACCCAAAAATATACACCTAGGTATGCACTAAGTATGTCAGGCAGAGAAGTGCCAAGATGTGCACAGAGGAGTGGCAGAGGCCTAAATTCATCAAATGCAGGCAGAGGTTGCAACAGACTAGGAGCGAGTGGCGGCAGGAGTCGCAGCAAGATGCTTGATCTCACAGTATCAGCTAGCGGTTGTATCTCGACCAGCAACCCATCTGTCGTCATCCACGGTCATCCACTTTATCACAAGTGACATCTGACATCCCCAGTCAACAGTTGGTGTGTTTCTCAGACACAACCATCAGTTGGCATGGCCCGGGAGCAGTCCCTGTCCTCCCATTGCCTCTGTCCTATGCTATTCCCTCCCTTACAGAAGTATCTTATGCTGTGGGTTCAACTCCACTATTCAGTGAGGAGGATCTAATAGAGAACAGTCGGCAGCTACTGCCCAGCCAAGAAGTGGAGGAGACATCCGTCGCTTCCTCCGCTAGGTAGGCCAGTATTGATGAGGAGAATGATGTTGGAGGTAGTGTTGCCAGCGTTCACGGTCCTGAAGCAGACACTGTTGCGTAACCTGAGGAGGACATCAGTGACGTGCAGACACTTGTTGATGATGATAAAGCCATTCGCAATTGGGAGCCAGGTGCAAAAGGGGCTTCATCATCATCAGGAGAAGAGGATTACAGGTTGCCCGTGAGGCAGCAGCTGAGCCAGCAAGGTGGTAGCATGGTTGGCAGTCAGTATGGTGGCGGAAGTGGAAATTATGGAGCCAAACTTGCTCGGGGGAGACCACCTGCTTTGCGGCAGCCTACCTTCCCAGGAGGTAGTGGAACAGGGGTTCCTGGAGATGGCGGCAGTAGCAGTCACTTAGTGCGGACTGTGGGTGGGAAAATCAGCTACTCGGCGGTGTGGCAGTTTTTCATCAAGCATCCGGAGGAGGTTAATATAGCCACATGCAAGATATGCTGGCAGAAGGCGAAGCGTGGCCAGCGTCCCAATGTTGGCACCACGGACCTGCGTCAACATATGCTTCGCCACCATAAAACGGCCTAGGAGAACCGTGGCTCCGATGTGTTGGTCCAGCTTGCTGCATCACCCAGTGACACGCCAGTCCCTGTTTCAGCCCGCCAAGGCTCCCCCACATCAGCTGAAGGGAGCTGTGTGTCATACCCTCCTTCTGTTGATCAAGATGCTCCTGCTCCTCCTACTTTGAGTCAGTCATTCCGCCAGCAATCCATTGGCGAAGCCATGTCCAAGAGACAACAGTATACGCTGACTCATCCAACAGCGCAAAAGCTGAATGTGCTCCTGTCCAAGTTGCTGGTGCTGCAGTCCTTCCCTTTTCAAGTGGTAAACTCTGCACCTTTCAGAGAACTGATGGCTTCTGCCAAGCCGAGATGGAAGAACATTTTGTCTGCTCTGTGACAAAGAAAGCTGAGCCATGCGCCCAGCATGGCACACATGTTCAATCTGGTTGTCAAGCGGTTCCTGAAATATTCCCCCCCATTTGCAAGACATCCTAACAATGGGAAGGAAACTTTTGCATGCCCTTCAGCCACTCATACACTGCAAAGCACTACATCCTTAAGCTTCAGCGTCAGAACGGTATCCCACAACATAGTCTGATTTGCGATGTTGCCACACGTTGGAATTCCACCCTCCATATGTTGGACCGACTATATGAACAGAGAAAAGCCATCACTGATTTCAATGTCAACCAGTGGCAGTTCATATGTGACACCTGCCGTTTACTCAGGCCCTTTGAGGAACACACATTATTAGTTAGTCGCCAGGATTACGGGATGAACGATGTCATTCCACTACTTTGTTTCCTACAACACGTGTTGGAAACAATGGCTGGTTAGGGCATTGGAGACGTTGCGCCTACATCTCATGGCCACATGAGCCCTGTGGGGGCTGAACTGGAGGAGGAGGAGGGGAAGGGGCACAGTGGAGCACAGCTTAGGTTTTGTCAAATGGGCGGTTTTTCTAGTCATCTTACAGGAGAGGAGGAGCAGGAGCAGCCAGAGGAGATAGAGGGTTATGAGGAAGACGAGACAAAGAACCCAGACACACCATGGCGGTATGCAGTGGACATGGAGGCAAGGAGTCCCTCCAAGTCACTTGCACAAATGGAATAATGCATGCTCAGTTACTTACATAGTGACAGACGAATTGTCACCATTCGGCAGCAGGATGACTTCTTGCTCTCCACCTTATTGGATCCTAACTTCCGGCACAAAATGGGTACCTTTTTCTACACCCACTTGGGAGGACAAACTAACCTACTACAGAGACATCCTACGTAGTCAGTTGGCCGATGCCTATCGGCGCCATCTTCCATCCTCTCGCAGGTCTGACTCGGGGGGCCTTCTGCGCTCACCTTCCACTGCCATGGTTGCTGGGGAGGGGTGGGGTGGCCGGAGCAGTACCAGCTCCATCAGCAGTAGCCTGAGTCTACAGTCACTGATGAGTACCTTTTTTCACCCGCATAGTGAAGCAACTCATCAGCAGCAGGTAGACCTGGAGCAGGACCTGAACCAGCAGGTGGTGGCATACCTTGACATGCCCATGCCAACACACCTTGAAGATCTGCTGGACTTCTGGGCAGCCAAACTTGATTTTTGGCCACAACTAGCAGAGTTTGCCCTGGAAAAGCTGCCCTGCCTGGTCAGTAGTGTGCCATCAGAGCGGGTGTTTAGTGTGGCGGGGACCATAGTCACCCCAAGGTGAACTCGTCTGTCTATGAAAAATATGGAGAGACTGACCTTTGTGAAGATGAATCAGGCATGGATCAGCCAGGATTTCCACCCACCAATGCCTGATGCCTCAGAGTAAATTGACCATAGTGCCACACCAACACTTCACAAATATGAATAGTGCAAAACAGATTTAAGGCACTTCTCCCCAGTTACAAACATTACTCCGCATCAGACCTTTTTTCACCCAACTTCGTCACCTGGTACTGGTATTGCCACCCACCGCACCACTCTGTCACCGGGTCACTTTCAAGACTCCTGATGCTGTCCCCTCCAGGCTGTGTCATTCAGCCACATTATGTTCTCTTCATGCTGCCGCAAACTCAAGGCTGTGTCATTCAGCCACTATATGGTCTCCTCATGCTGCTTGTAGATTTTTTAAGGTAGCACTAGCTACCATAAATCTTAAATTTACCAACTCTACTAAAAGTCACCTATCGCCGGGCCCCTTCTCTAAAAAACATCTTGGCCACTAGTATCATAAAGAAACATAAAACCCAAAATAAAAATTGTGGCCTACCGACTGGTTCATATAAATGTAAAAATACCCGATGCCTATGTTGTAACGAAATAAAAAATGATGTGAAGGAATTTCACTCTAATTGCACCGGTGAGAGTTTCCAGATGAAATTTAGACTTACCTGTCAGTCATCTTACGTTATTTATCTTTTGGAGTGCATCTGCGGACTCCAATATATTGGATGCACGATACAGCCACTGCGAAATCACTTAAATAAACACCGACAAAACATAAGAAACAAATTTCTCTTACACGGTGTTTCGAGGCATTGTACTAACAGCCACCCGGAAGGTAAAAATCTCATTACTGTTACCCCCATTGATCATATCCCTGAGGATGTACCGAACAGGTTTGAATCTCTAAAGAAAAAAGAAATCTTCTGGATGTTTAAGCTCTCTACAGTTTCACCTAAAGGCCTTAATGAGATGGTTGAAACTGTCCTATAGGGATCACCATAGATAATAACATAACATCACTTCTATAATTCTTATATCCTGGTATTGTACATCCTTTTTACATTTATATATTTTAATATATTTTTTACATACATATATATCAGGTCTTTGTATTTTGTTAGGTTATCAACCCCTGTATGTTCTATTAGCAACATGTGTACATGTGTATATGTATATATATATATATATATATATATATATATGTGTGTGTGTGTGTATAAGTGCATATCTATATGTGTATATTTTAGGATTATGTAATATGCTTGTTTTTATTTATATGTTGTATATATATTTCCTGTACATCAGTCGGTCCTGAACCGAGCGATTTTTATACAGTCCTATGCATTTTATGTCACGATTGTATCCTCACCTCACTGTGGTTTTGGCATATTTGCCATATGCGCTTTTTACTCTGGCTGTACTAGTTTTTGTTTAGTCATATAATACTACCACTTATCTAACATCTATATGCCCCAGTATCTATAATTGTTAACCTGCATATCCATCTAATCTACCCTCCATTATGGCCATCCTAGTTGATGTTGTCACGATGCCGGCTGGCAGGTAGTGGATCCTCTGTGCCAGAGAGGGATTGGCGTGGACCGTGCTAGTGGATCGGTTCTAAGTCACTACTGGTTTTCACCAGAGCCCGCCGCAAAGCGGGATGGTCTTGCTGCGGCGGTAGTGACCAGGTCGTATCCACTAGCAACGGCTCAACCTCTCTGGCTGCTGAAGATAGGCGCGGTACAAGGGAGTAGACAGAAGCAAGGTCGGACGTAGCAGAAGGTCGGGGCAGGCAGCAAGGATCGTAGTCAGGGGCAACGGCAGGAGGTCTGGAACACAGGCTAGGAACACACAAGGAAACGCTTTCACTGGCACGATGGCAACAAGATCCGGCGAGGGAGTGAAGGGGAAGTGAGGTGATATAGGGAAGTGCACAGGTGATAACACTAATTGGAACCACTGCGCCAATCAGCGGCGCAGTGGCCCTTTAAATCGCAAAGACCCGGCGCGCGCGCGCCCTAGGGAGCGGGGCCGCGCGCGCCGGGACAGGACTGACGGAGAGCGAGTCAGGTACGGGAGCCGGGGTGCGCATCGCGAGCGGGCGCTACCCGCATCGCGAATCGCATCCCGGCTGGAGGCGGTATCGCAGCGCCCCGGGTCAGTGGAACTGACCGGAGCGCTGCAGTGAGGAGAGTGTAGCGAGCGCTCCGGGGAGGAGCGGGGACCCGGAGCGCTCGGCGTAACAGTACCCCCCCCCTTGGGTCTCCCCCTCTTCTTGGGGCCTGAGAACCTGAGGACCAGACTTTTGTCCAGGATATTGTCCTCAGGTTCCCAGGACCTCTCTTCTGGACCACAACCCTCCCAATCCACTAAAAAGAAGGTTTTCCCTCTGACCTTTTTTGATGCTAAAATCTCTTTGACGGAGAAGATGTCCGAGGAGCCGGAGACAGGAGTGGGAGGAACAGATTTGGGAGAGAAACGGTTAATGATAAGTGGTTTAAGAAGAGAAACGTGAAAGGCATTAGGAATACGAAGAGAAGGAGGAAGAAGAAGTTTGTAAGAGACAGGATTAATCTGGCGCAAAATTTTGAAAGGACCAAGATAGCGTGGTCCCAACTTATAGCTAGGGACACGGAAGCGGACATATTTAGCGGAGAGCCATACCTTGTCTCCAGGGGAAAAAATGGGAGGAGCTCTTCTTTTCTTATCCGCGAATTTCTTCATGCGTGAAGAAGCCTGTAAGAGAGAATTTTGGGTCTCTCTCCATATGATGGAAAGATCACGAGAAATTTCATCCACAGCGGGCAGACCAGAGGGCAAGGGGGTAGGGAGGGGAGGAAGAGGGTGACGGCCGTACACCACGAAAAATGGGGATTTGGAGGAAGATTCAGAGACTCTGAAATTATACGAGAATTCGGCCCAAGGTAGAAGATCTGCCCAGTCATCCTGGCGGGAGGAAACAAAATGTCGTAAATAATCACCCAAGACCTGGTTAATTCTTTCTACTTGTCCATTGGATTGAGGATGATATGCAGAAGAAAAATTTAATTTAATCTTGAGTTGTTTACAGAGAGCCCTCCAGAATTTAGACACGAATTGGACGCCTCTATCCGAGACGATCTGCGTAGGCAACCCGTGAAGACGAAAAATGTGTACAAAAAATTGTTTAGCCAACTGAGGCGCTGAAGGAAGACCAGGAAGAGGGATGAAATGTGCCATTTTGGAGAATCGATCAACGACCACCCAAATAACAGTGTTGCCATGGGATGGGGGTAAGTCAGTAATAAAATCCATACCAATCAGAGACCAAGGCTGTTCGGGGACAGGCAGAGGATGAAGAAAACCAGCGGGCTTCAGGCGAGGAGTCTTATCCCGGGCACAGATAGTGCAGGCTCGCACAAAGTCCACCACATCAGTCTCTAGAGTCGGCCACCAATAGAAGCGAGAGATGAGTTGCACAGATTTCTTGATGCCCGCATGACCTGCGAGATGGGAGGAGTGACCCCATTTGAGGATTCCGAGGCGTTGGCGTGGAGAAACAAAGGTCTTTCCTGGAGGAGTTTGCCTGATGGAGGCTGGAGAAGTGGAAATCAGGCAGTCAGGAGGAATGATGTGTTGAGGAGAGAGTTCAACTTCAGAAGCATCTGAGGAACGAGAGAGAGCATCGGCCCTAATGTTCTTATCGGCAGGCCGAAAGTGAATTTCAAAATTAAATCGGGCAAAGAACAGAGACCACCTGGCCTGACGAGGATTCAGCCGTTGGGCAGACTGGAGGTAGGAGAGGTTTTTGTGATCGGTGTAAATAATAACTGGAAATCTTGATCCCTCCAGCAGATGCCTCCATTCCTCAAGTGCTAATTTAATGGCTAGAAGCTCTCGATCCCCGATGGAGTAGTTCCTCTCCGCCGGAGAGAAGGTCCTAGAAAAAAAACCACAAGTAACAGCATGCCCGGAAGAGTTTTTTTGTAGAAGGACAGCTCCAGCTCCCACTGAGGAGGCATCAACCTCCAATAGGAAGGGTTTAGATGGGTCAGGTCTGGAGAGCACGGGAGCCGAAGAAAAGGCAGACTTGAGCCGTTTAAAGGCGTCTTCCGCTTGAGGAGGCCAAGACTTGGGATCGGCATTTTTTTTGGTTAAAGCCACAATAGGAGCCACAATGGTAGAAAAATGTGGAATAAATTGCCTGTAATAATTGGCGAACCCCAAAAAACGTTGGATGGCACGGAGTCCGGAGGGGCGTGGCCAATCTAAGACGGCAGAGAGTTTGTCTGGATCCATTTGTAGTCCCTGGCCAGAGACCAAGTATCCTAGGAAAGGAAGAGATTGGCATTCAAACAGACATTTCTCTATTTTGGCATAGAGTTGATTGTCACGAAGTCTCTGAAGAACCTTACGGACATGCTGGCGGTGTTCTTCTAGATTGGCAGAAAAAATCAGGATATCGTCCAGATATACAACAACGCAGGAGTATAGGAGATCACGAAAAATTTCATTAACAAAGTCTTGGAAGACGGCAGGGGCGTTGCACAGGCCAAAGGGCATGACCAGATACTCAAAGTGTCCATCTCTGGTGTTAAATGCCGTTTTCCATTCATCCCCCTCTCTGATGCGGATGAGATTATAAGCACCTCTTAAGTCCAGTTTGGTAAAAATGTGGGCACCTTGGAGGCGATCAAAGAGTTCAGAGATGAGGGGTAGGGGGTAGCGGTTCTTAACCGTGATTTTATTAAGACCGCGGTAGTCAATGCAAGGACGTAGAGAGCCATCTTTTTTGGACACAAAGAAAAATCCGGCTCCGGCAGGAGAGGAGGATTTACGGATAAAGCCCTTTTTTAAATTTTCCTGGACGTATTCAGACATGGCAAGAGTCTCTGGGACGGACAGAGGATAGATTCTGCCCCGGGGTGGAGTAGTGCCCGGGAGGAGGTCAATAGGACAATCATAAGGCCTGTGAGGAGGTAGAGTTTCAGCTTGTTTTTTGCAAAAAACGTCCGCAAAGTCCATATAGGCCTTAGGGAGACCGGTTACAGGAGGAACCACAGAGTCACGGCAAGGGTTACTGGGAACCGGTTTTAGGCAGTCCTTGGAACAAGAGGGCCCCCAACTCCTGATCTCCCCAGTGGACCAATCCAGGGTAGGGGAATGAAGTTGAAGCCAGGGAAGTCCAAGGAGAATTTCAGAAGTGCAATTGGGGAGGACCAAAAGTTCAATCCTCTCGTGATGAGATCCGATGCACATTAGAAGGGGCTCCGTGCGGAAACGTATGGTACAGTCCAATCTTTCATTGTTTACACAATTGATGTAGAGGGGTCTGGCGAGACTGGTCACCGGGATGTTGAACCTGTTGACGAGGGAGGCCAAAATAAAATTTCCTGCAGATCCGGAGTCCAAGAAGGCCACAGCAGAGAAGGAGAAGGCAGAGGCAGACATCCGCACAGGCACAGTAAGACGTGGAGAAGCAGAGTAGACATCAAGGACTGTCTCACCTTTGTGCGGAGTCAGCGTACGTCTTTCCAGGCGGAGAGGACGGATAGGACAATCCTTCAGGAAGTGTTCGGTACTAGCACAGTACAGGCAGAGATTCTCCATGCGGCGTCGTGTCCTCTCTTGAGGTGTCAGGCGAGACCGGTCGACCTGCATAGCCTCCACGGCGGGAGGCACAGGAACAGATTGCAGGGGACCAGAGGAGAGAGGAGCCGGGGAGAAGAAACGCCTCGTGCGAACAGAGTCCATATCCTGGCGGAGCTCCTGACGCCTTTCGGAAAAACGCATGTCAATGCGAGTGGCTAGGTGAATGAGTTCATGTAGATTAGCAGGGATTTCTCGTGCGGCCAGAACATCTTTAATGTTGCTGGATAGGCCTTTTTTAAAGGTCGCGCAGAGTGCCTCATTATTCCAGGATAATTCTGAAGCAAGAGTACGGAATTGTACGGCATACTCGCCAACGGAAGAATTACCCTGGACCAGGTTCAACAGGGCAGTCTCAGCAGAAGAGGCTCGGGCAGGTTCCTCAAAGACACTTCGAATTTCCGAGAAGAAGGAGTGTACAGAGGCAGTGACGGGGTCATTGCGGTCCCAGAGCGGTGTGGCCCAAGACAGGGCTTTTCCAGACAGAAGGCTGACTACGAAAGCCACCTTAGACCTTTCAGTGGGGAACTGGTCCGACATCATCTCCAAGTGCAATGAACATTGGGAAAGAAAGCCACGGCAAAACTTAGAGTCCCCATCAAATTTATCCGGCAAGGATAGTCGTAGTCCAGAAGCGGCCACTCGCTGCGGAGGAGGTGCAGGAGCTGGCGGAGGAGATGATTGCTGGAGCTGTGGTAGTAACTGTTGTAGCATAACAGTCAGTTGAGACAGCTGTTGGCCTTGTTGCGCTATCTGTTGTGACTGCTGGGCGACCACCGTGGTGAGGTCAGCGACAACTGGCAGAGGAACTTCAGCGGGATCCATGGCCGGATCTACTGTCACGATGCCGGCTGGCAGGTAGTGGATCCTCTGTGCCAGAGAGGGATTGGCGTGGACCGTGCTAGTGGATCGGTTCTAAGTCACTACTGGTTTTCACCAGAGCCCGCCGCAAAGCGGGATGGTCTTGCTGCGGCGGTAGTGACCAGGTCGTATCCACTAGCAACGGCTCAACCTCTCTGGCTGCTGAAGATAGGCGCGGTACAAGGGAGTAGACAGAAGCAAGGTCGGACGTAGCAGAAGGTCGGGGCAGGCAGCAAGGATCGTAGTCAGGGGCAACGGCAGGAGGTCTGGAACACAGGCTAGGAACACACAAGGAAACGCTTTCACTGGCACGATGGCAACAAGATCCGGCGAGGGAGTGAAGGGGAAGTGAGGTGATATAGGGAAGTGCACAGGTGATAACACTAATTGGAACCACTGCGCCAATCAGCGGCGCAGTGGCCCTTTAAATCGCAAAGACCCGGCGCGCGCGCGCCCTAGGGAGCGGGGCCGCGCGCGCCGGGACAGGACTGACGGAGAGCGAGTCAGGTACGGGAGCCGGGGTGCGCATCGCGAGCGGGCGCTACCCGCATCGCGAATCGCATCCCGGCTGGAGGCGGTATCGCAGCGCCCCGGGTCAGTGGAACTGACCGGAGCGCTGCAGTGAGGAGAGTGTAGCGAGCGCTCCGGGGAGGAGCGGGGACCCGGAGCGCTCGGCGTAACAGATGTGTCTCCCCTTTTGCAGCGCTGGAGGCACACATTATGATGCCCACTTAAGCACTTCACCTTTCCAGCCCCGCACAGATCGTGCGCATGATCCATGCTCTTCCAGCTCCGTCCCGAGTCATCTGCGCATGATCTGTGTGCACTGTGTTCAGTTCAGCCCCTCTGTTACACATTGCGCACAGTAGTTAAACGCTGACGACAGCACTTACTTTGGATGCACCGATCGCATCAGCACTCCCTTCTGTCCTATGCGAGCGATAGCCGTGCCCTGTGTCATGTGCGCATCTGACAAGCGGGTGCTGTCAGCATCGCACACTACAAATAGAATTATGGTTTCAATTGGCCTCGCTCTGATCTTCATTTTTACTGCGGTGGGTGCGCATCTGACAAGCGGGCATGATCACAGTCCTGCTGTCAGCAGCGCACAGTGTAAACAGTGTGATGCTTACAACTAGCCTCACTTTGACCTTCATTCACAAAGCTCAGCTTTGTTTACATGCAGCTCGGATTAAGACACTATAGCTACTGTGCTGTCATTACATTATATTTTAACTATTTAGTGTGGAAGTATCATTGTATGTAACATAAATACAAGTCTCAATGGTTTATTTTAATTATGCTTCACTGTACTGTTTTTATGTGTTATGTAATGTGCTGACCTTTTGACCCAGTAGTGATTACCCTATGGTCATATAAGCAATGCTTTTGTTTGACATCACTATGCCTGACGAAGAGTCCTGCTCGGACTCGAAACTTGTTGTTGCACCAATAAAGTGACTGTTCCTGTATCCATTCTGCATGGTCTGGACTGTCATTCTTCCTTGAGGAGAAGCGCCTGGCAGAGTCCTATTTTCCGGATGCCTATCCAATCGATGTTTATAAATCTTAAATTTAACATTTTAAATTCATCTTTTTATCTTAGGGATTGTGAGGCCCTATGGTCTCTTTATGCTGCCGTGAACTCCAGGCTGTGTCATTCAGCCACTACATGGTCTTCTCATGCTGCTCTGACATTACCTAAACATTTTTATGGTAGCTCCAGGCTGTGTTATTCATCCACTATATGGTCTCCTCATGCTGCCACCAGCTCCAGGCTGTGCCATTCAGCCTCTTTATGGTCTCCTCATGCTGCTGGGACATTACCTAAAATGTTTTATGGTAGCACTAGCTACCATAAATCTTCAATTTAAATTTGAAAATTCATCTTTTCATCTTAGGGATTGTGAGGCCCTATGGTCTCCTCATGCTGCTGACAATTCCAGGCTGTGTCATTCAGCCACTACATGGTCTCCTTATGCTGCTGGGACAATGTCTAAACATTTTTATGGTAGCACTTGCTACCATAAATCTTCAATTTAAATGTAAAAATTAATCTTTTTATCTTAGGGATTGTGAGGCCCTATGATCTCCTCATGCTGCCGCCAACTCCAGGCTGTGTCATTCGGCCACTATATGGTCTTCTCATGCTTCTCTGACATTACCTAAGCATTTTTATAGTAGCACTAGATACCATAAATCTTCAATTTAAATTAGAAAATTCATCTTTTAATTTTACGGATTGTAAAGCCCTATGGTCTCCTCCTCGTGCTGCCGCCAACTCCATGCCGTGTCATTCAGCCACTATACGGTCTCCTCATACTGCCACCAGCTCCAGGCTGTGTCATTCAGCCACTATATGGTCTCCTCATACTGCCACCAGCTCCAGCCTGTGTCATTCAGCCACTATATGTTCTGCTCATGCTGCCGCCAGCTGCAGGCTGTGTCATTCAGCCACTATATGGTCTCCTCATGCTGCTGGGACATTACCTAAACATTTTCATGGTAGCACTAGCTACCATAAATCTTCAATTTAAAAATTAATCTTTTTATCTTAGGGATTGTGAGGCCCTATGGTCTTCTCATGCTGCTGCCAACTCCAGGCTGTGTCATTAAGCCACTATATGGTCTCATGCTGCAGGGAAAATACCTAAACAGGCTGTGTCATTTAACCACTGTATGGTCTCCTCTTGCTGCCGCCAATTCCAAGCTGTGTCATTCTGCCAGATTATGGTCTCCCCATGCTACTGCCACCTCTAGGCACTGTCATTGTGCTGCCATGTGACTCCTTGTTGGATTTTGTCTTTTGTAACCACACATTTTATTATTAAATCTTAAACTCAAATTTTAAAAAATCAATTGAGCGATAACAATGAACCATAACGGATTAAATGAAACATTCGCACTTTCATAGTCAGGGGGGGCTGAGAGGCAGGGGCTGGAACAGGTGGTATTTTGCCTAGCAGAGGACCCCCAGCTCGAAGCTCACCAGAATGGGTACTCAAAAAACTTAAATAAATTCAAATAAAATAAAATAAAAATTACATAAAAAATTATCTTTATTCTCTTCAATTGTGACGCCGTATTGTCTCCCTGCTGCCACATCCAGAGGCTCTGTGGCAGTGATTCTAATAGTGATTCCTGTAATCTGCATGTCATACTGAATAAAAGTATTATTTCACTAACACAGCCCACTCCCTATACGTATTAGGACAAGGCAAAGTGTTCTACACTTCTATTGGGGCTATATGGTCTCCTCATGCTTCTGCCACATCCACGCTGTGTCATTCAGCCACTATATGGTCTCCTCATACTGATGCCACCTCCAGGCTCTGTCATTGTGCCGCTCTGCGACAGTGATTCTAATAGTGATGCCTCTTATCTGCATGTCATACTGAACAACAGTATTATTTCACTAACCCAGCACACACCCTATGCGTGTTACAGCAAGGCAAAGTGTTCTACACCCCTAATGAGGCTCTCTGTAGGCCAGAAATAGCCTAAGAAGGCCTTGTTAGTTTTAATGTATGGCTGATGGCTTTTTTTGTCTGGGGTATTATTTACACATATAAAAGAGAAAAAAAAATTTATTCTCATATAGTGATTTGCTATGGTGATTTCACAGTGGTGATACAATAGTGACACATTACATGGAGGTAATAGCTGATGTAATGATTGATGTGAACTTTTCCCTTCTTCATACATTTATATAATGAGGACCCCAACCAGTAAGTAATAATCTTTAAAACATGACAAAGGCTATTGGATACTTGATTGTGGCTCATGCTGGATGTCTACTTTCCAGTGTAATTTTAGCTAATTCAAATATAATGAAGTGTGATTTTTTTTTTCAGAAATAAAAGAAATGAATAGAGTCTATGCTGGATGTATTTTATAGGAGTTGAGATATAGCTGCATTCAGAAGGTATTTCCTCACATTACTGTACATAAGCCAAGCTGGTTCACACCATTATACTGGCTCTGCTTCATGCTTTCTGAAGATTCAGTTTCTGGCAACATTGTACAAAGCCACAAACTGTAGGCTATTCATTTTCTGTTAAGACAGATATTTTCAAATGTAACAGTTTAATTAGGCATTTCAAGGCTGAGTCAGATTTCAGAATTGGAAAATGTTTAAATGCTTAACTGAACAGCGAGGAAACCACAAAACCTTCAACAGAACCTACAACATGTAGCTTGACATTGCATCATCTTTAAGCATTCCTTATTAAAAGGTAACTCTCATTAAAACACATGTTTGCTATTGCACTCCTTATGGTAAATAAAAAATATTTCTAATATACTTTGTTTAAAAAAAAATTAAGTTTTCTATGTTTTATTTGTGCTTAAAAAAAGCTCAAGAGAACATTTCCCCCCGTCCTATACACAAACTTTGGACCGAAGTCCAAACACAGAAAGTGCAGCCTGGAGTGCAGAGGGGGGGTGTCAAGCCTCATCCAATCACAGCTCCTCTCACACTTAAAGCATACCTGTCATAGTGCAAAAAAAAAAGAAAAAAGTGATATGTTACTCGGGACCCAATCCTGATCATGTGCATATAATATTTTTATGTTTCTCTGACCTATATATCCAGAGATATAAGCATTTATCTGCTGGTGAGTTACTTTTTCATTGTGCAGGCTGGAGGGGGCGTGTCAGTCTGTCTCCCTCACAGGAGCAAGCCTGTGCAGTCAACCAATCAGTACTCTCTACTCTGTAACCCTTTCCTCTCTGGTTTTATGCTGTACATGTTAAACAGAGGAAGATACTTGGAGCTTGCCTTCAGTAATCAGAAGACATTATGGTGAATTCATAACAGGATAACATTTATAAATATAAGAATAGATGTTTATAAAATTAGTGCAAGGTTTTTTTAGATAAAAGTACAGCATTTTTATGAATACATGTTCTATCTGTTTTATCTTCTCCTAGTAAAGCTGGATGCTAATCAGCATAGCTGTCACTATGTGTGTCATTCATCTTTCACAGACTCCTGAATGTCTGATCAACTTCTTTGTCATTCAGGAGTCTGAGAAAGCTTTAACTATTTCAGCATGCTGGGAGTTGTAGTTAAGTAACAACTGAAGCTGCAATGTTTGTAAATAACTGTGTTAGAGCAGTGTTGCCTCCAGCTGTTTTAAAACTACAGCTCCCAGCATGTCCACACATCCTTTATCTGTAGTTTTGCATATACAATAGAAATCTCCTATCCTGGATACCGGTATGCTTTACGACCAGTATCCAGTATGCTGTAAAATCTAGACGAGTCTGTCTGGCTAAAAGACAGGCGACCCCTAGTGGTGGCTATTTTGAGCTTTAATTTCAGGTGAAAATGTAAATTTTGTGAAATGTATATTGTGAAATGTCATATTATAATGAGTCCTGCAATATATGAAAGGTTTTTAACAATGACAGTGCCTCTTTAACTGAAATATGCTGTTGGTTGGACACCCCCCCCCCTCTCAGCACTCCAGGCTGCACTTCCTGTGTTTGGGCTTCGTTCCAAAGTCTGTGAATGAGATGGAGGAAAATGTGCTCTTGAGCTTTTTGAAGCACAAATAAAACAAAGAAATCGTAATTTTTTTAAACAAAGTATATTAGAATTTTTATTTTATTTACCTTCAGGAGTGCAATAGCAAAAATAAATTTTAATGAGAGTGCCCATTTAAATGAATGATACTCTACATTAATCCTCCATAGCATGTATTAACAAGGGGCTGATGCAAGAAAATATGGTACAATATTAATATGTAATTGTATTATATATCACAAGTACCCATTCCCAGTCATAGCTTGTGATGAGCATATCGTTAAAAAAAAAAAATTGACTTGTCACTGTTTTGTTGACAGGTTAGTTCATAGTTGTACATGGAGCCCTGTTTGCCACATTTAGTAAAAACATACATCAAAATTCTACCATTCCATTGGCTGATATACAAAAATACAGGTCCATAATAGAAAACATATCAGCAGAACATAGACAAGGCAGATAGATATTATTATTTTTGCCTGTTGTAATGTCAGCCCGAGATGAGGCTGCAGTTAGGGGCACAGACAAAAACTAAGACCAAAAGGAGCAGCAGAGTCTAACGCTCTCTGTCCCTTAGGACACGGATAGAGTTAAACACTGCTGCTTCTTCTATGGATGGCCCTTTAAGGAAAAAAAAAGTTCCTCCTCAGCAGAAGCTGCGCTCGCTGGGGACGTCTGCTATCCTGCTATCGGTTTCCTGACTGCGGTTGTGTGGGGAAGTGAAGACTGTCATCTCCCTGTAAGTGCCATATCATGTCTGTGCATTTAAGGAAAGGGGGTTGTGAGTTTATATGTGTGTGTGTATATATATATATATATATATATATATATAAATATATATATATATATATATATATATATATATATATATACACACACACACCAGTGTTTCCCAAAAGGGTGTCTCCAGCTGTTGCAAAACCACACACACACAAACAGCCTTTTGCTGTCTAAGCATACTGAGAGTTGTAGTATTGCAACAACTGGAGGCACACTGTTTAGAAAACACTGCTCTATGGGAACAAAAAATGTAAAAAGAATAAAGAACAAATGTGAGTAAGCCCCTTCCATAATTAAAGTTAAAATCACCCCCTTTACCCCCATCTTTTAAATAAAATTATTTAAACAAAAATAAACAAACATATGTGGTGTTGCAGTGTGCATATATGTCCAAACTATTAAAACATTTTTTTTTTAAAACACACGGTCAATGGCGTAAATGTAAAAAAAAAAAAATACCAGGATTACAAATATTTAGTCACTTCATTTTCAGTGGGGCAAAAAAGTTTTTAGTCAGCCACAAATTGTGCAAGTTCTTCCACTTAAAAAGATGAGAGGCGCCTGTAATTTCCATCATAGGTATACCTCAACTATGAGAGACATAATGAGAAAAAGTAATCCATAAAATCACACTGTCTGATTTTTAAAGAATTTATTTGCAAATTATGGTGGAACAAAAGTATTTGGTCTATAACAAAAGTTCATCTCAATACTTTGTTATGTACCCTTTATTGGCAATGACAGAGGTCAAAAGTTTTCTGTAAGTCTTCACAAGGTTTCCACACACTGTTGCTGGTATTTTGGTCCATTATTCCATGCAAAGCCACTCTTGAGCAGTGATGTTTTGGGGCTGTCACTGGGCAACATGGACTTGCAACTCCCTCCAAAGGTTTTCTATGGGGTTGAGATCTGGACACTGGCTAGGCACGGAGAAGACACCGAGGAGGCAGGTAAGGTCCCTCCCTGTGTCATGTAAGCTGTTCGGGACACCGCGTTTTCACCGTGGCGGTACCGAACAGCATGACTGAGCAGCCGGGTTAGTGTTATGTTCGCTTCAGACGCGGCGGTAAGCTTTTACCGCTGCGTCTGAAGGGTTAATACAGGGCATCACCTCGATCGGTGATGTCCTGTATTAGCGGCGGGTCCCGGCCATTGATGGCCGCAGGTATTCGCCGTATAAGACGCACCAACTTTTCCCCCCCAGTTTTGGTGGAAGTAAAAGTGCGTCCTATATGGCAAAAACTATGGTACATGTGTTTGACATTTTATGTCAACAGACATTTTATTTATTAGAATACAAGGGCTACTTGATAACAGCACAACATTTGATGCATTCAGGTAGCCTGCTGTAGGGTGCAACATTTACGTACAAAAATATATTACTAGGAGGATATTTACAATAACAGACACATAAGGATCAGCAGCCCACCTACGTTATGAGTAAAAAAAAACATCACTGTTGTTGCCGGAGCAGGGCACAAACTTACAAGGATCTCCTCAGGCAAGGAGTCTCTCGGCCTGGGGCCGGGCACAAGCTTAGGAAAGTGGTTACATTGCTGAACAGGTGAACTTCTTGGCATAGTCCTGCCAGCCACTTCCTCTTGAACAGGTTACCACATGAAAAGTCTGTAGAAAATAAAGGTACCTGAGTACCAACAGTTAATGACAAGCAGAACAATGACTTAGAATGAGAACTCTTTTGACTCCCAACCTCACCTATCAGCGTGCTTCCGGCCCTGAAATATGTAGTGAGAAGCACTAGGTTGGGACTCTCTCATAGGGTTAATAGCAGTGTCCTGAGACATTGGTGAGTTGAGACTGCGACACTGAGGGGTTAACGCTCACCACAAAATTGATAGCAGCCGCTGAGGTCACTGGTACTACCGTTGGTGCCGGTTGGTCAGGCCTCACCTCGTTAGGTGTAGTAGGTTGCGGCACTTCCGTTGGTGTCTGCTGGTCAGGCAACACCTCCGGGCATGGAGTAGGCCTAGGCACATCTGTTGGTGCCTGCTGCTTAGGCCTCACCTCCTCAGAGGGAGTAGGCCTGGGCACATCCTCTGCTAGAGCTTCTGCAGAAAAATAGAACCTTGGCATATACTTGAGGTCCATGATGGGTGCTCTGTACTCCTCCTCTTCACAGGCTGTTTTAGGTAGCCTCATTCACCAGATTCCATGGGGATCTGCATCCCAGTCGTCCGAAGGGAAGTACGTGAAGGGAATTTGTGTCTGGTTTTTTGGTCTTGTCACAGCTGCAGCCTATTTACCCCGCAGACTTTTGACTGGGGTGTATTCAACAATCTCCCCTCGCTCCAGGGAGTGATAACTTTTGGGCAGATAGTCCCGTTGCACGGCCCTTCTGTTGACTTAGATAGTCCCACCATGTCGGCAGTCCAGGAGGGTCCCGAAGCCTATGGCCTTGTCAATCTTGACCACCGTGGTGCGTCGGCGCTCTAAGGGTGCTTTGCCCTCTTGTGGGTAGTCCAACATGCGGATATACAGCGCTTCTAGTTTCTTTGTGTCATTCTGCTGTTCCACGTGTACCTCATACAGGAGGCGTTTGAGGCCATATCTCTCCCTTTTTTAAGTCATCAAATAGTCACATATACACAAAAGTGGTACTAAAAAAAACAGATCATAATGCAAAAATTGAGCTCTCATACATCCACGTATACTGAAAAATGAAAAAGTTATAGGTGGTCAAAATAGGGCGATTTTAAACATACAAGTTTGAGATTTTATAAAAGAGGCACAATAATAGAAAAGTATATAATTAGGGGTATTATTTTAATCGTATTGACCCACAGAATAAGGAAAGCATGTCATTTTTTCTATAAAGTGTACAGCGTGAAAAGGAAACCCTCTAAAATTTGCACAATTGTGGTTTTCATTTAAATTTCCAAATTATAATTTTTTGGGTTGCCGTACATTTTATGGTAAAATGAGAGGTGTCATTACAAAGTACAAATGGTTTTGCAAAAAAACAAGCCCTTATATGGGTCAGTGGATGGAAATATAAAATAGTTATGGATTTTAAAGGAGACACATGGTGCCTTTTATATACAGTCATGGCCGTAAATGTTAGCACGCCTGAAATTTTTCTAGAAAATGAAGTAGTTCTCACAGAAAAGGATTGCAGTAACACGTGTTTTGCTATACACATGTTTATTCCCTTTGTGCGTATTGGAACTAAACCAAAAAAGGGAGGAAAAAAAGCTAATTGGACATAATGTCACACAAAACTCCAAAAATGGTCTGGACAAAAGTATTGGCACCCTTAACCTAATATTTGGTTGCACACCCTTTGGAAAAAATAACTGAAATCAGTCACTTGCTATAACCATCAATAGGCGTCTTACACCTCTCAGCCGGAATGTTGGACCACTCTTCCTTGCAAACTGTTCCAGGTCTCTCTTATTGGCAAAATGTAGTCTTGCTTTTTTATGTCTCTGTGTAAGCAGTGGGGTCCTCCTGGGTCTCTTGCCATAACATTTCATTTAAATGTCGATAGACAGTTATAGTCCATAAAATGTGCATCCTCCGCAGGATAAACTGTTATCATAGTAATGTCAAGATAAATGCTGCTCATGGCATATATGTGATACCGCTTTAAGAATTGCTTTGCTCACTGTCCTGTGACATTGTATGTAACTTGAATTAAGGGGGCATACTCTTAAATTCTCCCTCATCATAGGTAGTTATCCTTTACTGTAAGAGCAGTGATACTATGAAACTCTCTGCCACACTATATTGTGATGGATGAAGTCTTGAACATGTCAAAGAGATAGGACATTAATTCAGGAATTTATTCTGATTGCCATACATTTATTTAGATTTGTTTTCTCCAAGGATTGGGCTATGAGGCTGTAAATATTTTTTTTGTTAATTTTTGGTCTGTGAAATGCCTTTAAAAAGCCATTTTGAGGCTCACAAAAAAAACTGCCTTTTTTAACAATTACATTCCTTTTGTCTTGTAGGGCAGGGATATGTGCATCCCCGAGCACCCCCAGCCACTTTCCCTGACTACTTGAGTATCCTCCCTAAACATCAGATCCATAACTGGACAGCAGTCCCTATACTCAGTAAGAGCAGGGGCGTAGAAGTCCAAAACAATAAAAAACATTGTATAGAAGTCAGGAAAGCAGGTAAGGACACAAAGGGTTAACAAGCACAGACCAAAATGCAAAAACCAGGGCATAAACACTCAAACAGTTAGAGAGTAGTTTAACAAGTCAGGTCCAAACTGAAATAGCAGCAAAGGTATCAAGTCACTAAGCAGACAATAAATGTGCAACAAGCCGAGGTCGGAATACACAGACTAAAACAAGCTAGGAGCAGTGTAAATGCTAGTGCAGACACAAGCAAGAAATGACAGGCTGACTGTAAATATATATCCACTGGAGAAGGGTGTGGAGGCTGAGACTAGATGTGATTGTCCAGGTGTCATCATAGCAACACATGATGCTTCAGCCAAACACCAGAAAACGTAACCCTTCTGCCAGAACCAGGTTAAGTCAGGACACTATTGAATTTAACATTAAAATAGCCATTTGTTCATACATTCATTTCAGGGCAGTAATCTTTACAACCAAAAAATAGCGATGTTTGAAAAGAATATACTCTTTTTTTCGGTCAGTATTTCCAGCTTTACCTAAAATACAGACAAAAAAGTGTGAACATGGCCTTAACATTTTTAACTGCCTCTGGATCAAAACATTATGGCTATATGTTGGTTGGACATTAAATCGACAAAAAAAAAATAGGATCTAGAGAAACATGTGTGGGATTTCAGCCCTGACACGCCATTTTTGTATTTCACATTTAGCGGTACATGGTTGGGATGTTTCTCCTTTTTCAGTAATGGGGATTGAATGGGAGTCAAAAATCGCGAGAGAGGAGAGGACTTGAGATTTCGTTCCCTGAACAAGGAAAGTTGATTTTCATGTTGAGCACACAACAGCCCCTCGGTATGAACCTAAGGCAAGATTTAATCCTAACATATTGAATTTCTCATGCATTTGTTCTACAATTTGTCTTTGTGTGAACATTTCTCTGACATGATGGTGAATGTTCCAATAGAAATAATTAAGCATTTGTTTTTCTCTAAACAGGCTTTTGGTTTCCAGATTGGGGCTTTTTGCTGATTATGCCAGAGAAACATGATGTGCACTATGTACGAATTAATATTATACACATAAAGAATATATTTGACTGAGATCAATATAATGCATCAGATTCCAGTGCCTGCTCCTTTTAACAATCTATTTTCCTCCCTTCATGTCATGATCATATGATCAGAGGAAATAGTATTTTAAGCTTTTTTTTGCATATGTTGCACATCATTACTATGCTTTTATGTTTTCATAGTACTCTATAGTGCATTTTTTATGCATTTTAATAAATAAAGCAAGTACATTTTTCCCCATCTACCTGGTGCTTGACAAGTTAATTTTTCTGCCTGTTTCTTTAGTCTGGAGACATTGCTGACTAGTTACTGCATGGGTGGTTTTCGGAGGGTGGAGGCTGTTATCAGTCTTTGTTACAGTAGGGTTATATGGCCCAGGTTTATCAATCTCTCTGGTTTGTGTCTCAGACAGCTATCAAACAATCACAACTAAGCCTTTGTTTCCCAAAATAAGCTCTGATTGGTTGTTTTCTTTCTGGGACAGAAATCAAACACAATTTTTGTCTCTGACTGACAGATTGATGAATCTAGGCCATAGGTTGGACTTGATGGACTTGATGGACTCTTGTCTTTTGTCAACCTTGCCAACTATGGTACTATGTCCACTATTTTGAGGCTTATGAACACAGGGGGGATTTACAAAACTCTGTACGCCAGTTACACATTGTTGTGTAGGCCTCTTTTTATTTTTAAAAATTGTCTGAAGCACAGCCAATTAAAATTTCAGGTGTGTATTCGTAAAACTCCAGCTTTACGTAAAAAAAAAAAAAAAAGGCATTAAAAAAAGCGTGAACATGGCCTTAAAATCTTTTGGCTGCCTCTGGATCAACACAATAGGGCTATATGTTGGTTGCACATTAAATCCACTAAAAAAATTGGATCTGGAGAAACATCTCTCCTGTTAGTAACAATGGTGTGGGGATTTCCGCACTGACAAGCCATTTTTGTCTGTACTCCATAACTCAGGCTGCAGTAACACAGTGCCACCGCTATAAGGAGTATGGAGCCAACTGCTTTAGACCTAAATCTCTTAGGAGTGCGGGGGGAGGGTGATCAGCTGATTCAATGGAGTGCTGGCGGGTGCTGAGGAGTGCTGGCACCCCACCAATCAACTATTGATGGCCTATTTAGTGGATGGGCCATCAAAAGTATTTGCCTGTAAAACTCCATTAATTATTCATAATAACTACAGTTTATCGAGCAGAGAAATATGAATGCATTTATATTTTTTCCTAAATTTTAAATGATATCCCAATTACTGTTGAGTTTTTTAGCTAATGTATCAATTTTATTCTATTTTTCAGCAATTTAATAATTTTAATGTTATTTCAAAACAACTGAATATTTGTCAGCGGCTAAAACTCCTTTGGCAATGGGCAGTTTTTTTTACTACGATTATTTATTTTATCCTTTAATAGTATTTAATTTCTTCCTAGATTTGCTAGGAATCTGCTAATCATGCTTAACTACAAGCACAAATAGTTTGGCAGGAGTCAAAAGAGATATGCAAAATAGGCTTAGGCTTATGACCTGTGAATCTTAAGACCAATTAATAGTCATACACTAGATATTATTGACTATATGATTATATGCAAAATAAAAATCTGAAAAAAATGTATTTCATCAGTATATTTCACATGCCCGATATTATTAATGGCATACACTTTCTTTGTTTATTATAAATATGTAATCCCTGTTTATGAGATTTTAACTACGATTATTATTGTTTCAGACAATTCATTTAAACTAGAAAATACCTCTGTCTAGCAACAAAATCATTTCCCTTTTAGGAAAACAAGACAATATTCAGACTATTTTTAGCCATACTGTTTATTTTCTCTATAAAATTTTGTAGTTTACACTGCCACCTGGTGGTAAAAGTAATAAATACAGGTTCACGTGTTTTATTTTATTTTTTTTCTCTACATGGAAAGGACACAAAGCTAAATTCAGACATGGTGGAAATGCTGCAGATTTGTACAGTGTCAGTCTGCAGCAGATTGTAGTAGTGGGCACACACGCCACAGACATTGTATGCACAGAAACAGGAGCATGCTGTGGATTTTTACATTTACAGAATGCGCATTTTGTTGGGGACTTGTCACAGATTTTCAACATGGATTTCACCGCTATTAGTTTAACAGGTTTCAAATCTGTGATGAATCCCCAGCAGAACCCAAAACCCAACACACAAAGATTTTAATGCAGATTTGCCACTGCCAATAAGATCTGCAGTGTGCAAAATCCAGTACATGTAGCTTACAAAAAATATATGATTGATATTTTTATTCTTTGAATTTTAAAACATAATAACTTCACTTTTATTATACATCAAATATATTACTAAGTAACTGCTTTTTATTTCATAAGATTTTTTAACTGATGGCAAACAAAAGTAAGTAAGCAATTTAAAAGTAATGTTAGTAAATATCCCACTGTAATGAATAATCTGGGGTCCATTGGTTTCTGATATAAAATAAAAAGCTAGCAAGACAAACTTCACATTTTTTTAGACATTTTCGAATAATGATCAGAACTTTTGATTATGATTATTTACAGATTCCAATAGACTTAAAATATTTGGTGGTGGATCCGGTAGATGCCTAATGTTTGGATTAGTTTAAACTTTAATTCTGTTATTTTCCAGAAAATATATTGCAAAGATATTTTCCTACATTATATTAAATCTCTTAGTGTATTATGAATGCAAAAAAATTTAACAATGAAAAAATCAGCTACTTAAAAATAATTAATCACAATATGAAAATTTGTATTGTTGATACCCAAAAATACAGGCAGGGCATGAAAAAAAAAAAAAAAGCACACAAAATAGTAGCATTTATAAAGATTTACTTGTTGTATCTCAAGATATCAAATGTAAACAAAAGCAGAGTGCCACAATAGTAAAGTACTGCCTAATATTGCACAGTGCCCCTAATAAATTCATATATTTACATAAACAGATATACATATACTAATGTAAAGTGCAGACTGGATACCATAAAGTAAGGCTCTCAGACGGATCGCTCCAAGGAACAGCACAGGATAGAGCCGGCGCACAAACTCCAAAGGTAAAAACAATTTTATTTTACCTGGCATGCAACGCGTTTCGCTGTACAACCAGCTTCATCCAGCGAAATGTGTTGGATGCCGGGTAAAATAAAATTGTTTTTACCTTTGGAGTTTGTGCGCCGGCTCTATCCTGTGCTGTTCCTTGGAGTGATCCCTCTGAGTGCTTCAACTGTGTTGCCAGGAGCGGCTGCCGAGCTTCGCCCGTTGAGGGTATATTCTATGTTCACACCATTGTTGTACTTGGTCAGAGTACAACTTTCCTCGGTGAGCATAACTGCTTTGCAATTTCATATCGTACATGTTACGTTGTCACACTAGGAGCGCTCTCCCGTTTGTTTTTAGTTGATAAGGTAAGGATGTCACTGAATGCAGAGTGTTAACTAATATAAAATGTTACATACACAAATGACATGCCTACCCATAGATAATTCAAATGAAGGAGACCCTGGGGTGATGCCAGCCCGGAGCCAAATCTTCTTCCGGTTTTGGTGCCTTAGTATGTTGAGGTTTTATATGTAAAGTTATTAAAATTTTTATATGCCACGGGCCAGCAGACAAGTCTTTTACTGGTGTGGACTCCTATTTGGCCTTTAAATTCCCTTGCATTCTTGTTTAGATGGTCCTAATGTGCACATAACAGTCCATGCCATCTCTTATTTATGGACCTGGGTGTTTTCTTTTGTCGTGGCTTTATATTCTTTTTTTTTTCTTGTCACTAAAAACAGAGTTGCCATGATATATCACATTGTTTAAGACAAGTTCAAAGAGTTGTTTTCATCTTGTAAAGTCCTGTGGATAGGAGATAACTATCTCATTGCAGGAAGTCTGACCCCTATGATCTTGAGATTGGGAACCAACATCTTAGAATTGACCCTGTGATAAAAATCATTATCTACAGGATAGGGAATAACTTAACAAGATGGGAAACCCCATTTAAAGAGGTTTTTCAGTAGTTTAAGTAAAATGTAAAGGAGCCGGGACTGGGGTTGAAAAAAAAACTGTACTCATCCTTAAATTCACCACTGCTCCAGTACTGCCCAACTAGAAGTGCTTAGATGATATTGCTGCATTTAGCTATCTTTAGCAGTCCTAAAGTAAGTTCATGGAGCAGTGGTCAAGCATTAACCCTGCGGCTCAATTCACTTGGCGGTCAAGGAACCTCTGTCCTCATAATTGGGGAGGTCCTAAAAGGTGGGCCCCCACTAATCAAATGTTTATTACCTATCCTGTCAAAGGATGATAAGTAATGATTTTGGATAATCCCTTTAAGTGGAGCATATTACTAGCTGCACTATTAATAATGTGATATTTCCATTTTGTGGTACTCCTTGGCAGCACACCTGCAGTCCTGGGTTTATGCTCAATTCACTTCTGTCCTTCACTCCCTACATTGTCAGCTGCCCACACATGCTATCTGTACCCCCAAAATATCTCCAGAACCTACCATTTTTTTTTACTGTGGAAACAGCATAAATTCTAATAATTGCTCTGACTCTTGGTTTAATTATTGTATGTCATTACTAAAGTCTCCTCCCTCCAGACTCTCATCTCTTCAATCTAACTTGAATGCAGTAGCCAGGCTCATCTTTCTGTCGAACCGCTACCAGATTCTAACCTCAGTCACTGCACTGGTTGCCCATTTCCTTTAAAATACAATTTGAACATATTACTCTCACCCTCTAAGCTCTTCATAGTGATGCATCTCTCTACATCTTCTCCCTTAAAAGGGTACTCTGGTGGAAAATGTTATATTTTCATCCACAGACTAGTATGAGGGCTTGTTTTTTGCGCAACCAGTTGTCCGTTGTAATGCCATCACTCACTTTACCATAAAATGTAGGTCGCAACCAAAAAAATACTATTTGTGTGGGAAAATTAAAAAGAAAACCGCAATTTAGCTAATTTTGTAAGGTTTTGTTTTCACACCGTACAATTTGCAGTAAAAATCACATGTGTTCTTTATTCTTTTGGGTCAATATGATTAAAATGATACCCATGATTACATACTTTTCTATTACTGTTGCGCAAACTTTTTTACCAAATTAGTACATTTAAAATCCCCATATTTTGAAGACCTATAACTTTTCCCTTTTTCAATATAAGCGGCAATATGAGGGCTCATTTTTTGCACCGTGATCTGTACTTTTTATTGATACCATATTTTCATAAATAAAACTTTTAATACATTTTTTATCATTTTACGTACGTGGCGATACCAAATATGTTTATACAATTTTTTTTATTTTTTTTTTACACATTTAGGGGGTGAAATAGGGAATGGGACAATTTACATTTTTATTGGGAGAGGGGATTTTTTTACATTTTTATTTTATTTTTACTTTTATTTTTACTTTTTAATAGTCCCCATAGGGGATTGCTTATACTGTTCAGTGCTATGCATAGGACATGGCACTGATCAGTGTTATCGGTTATCTTCTGCTCTGGTCTGTTCGATCTCAGCCCAGAGCAGAAGACCCGTGGAAGGCAGGGGAGGCAGGTGAGCGGACCTCCGTCTGCCGTTCTGGATGATCAGATCTCTGCGGCAGTGCTGCGGGCAATCCGTTCATCCATTTTAGTGACCGCAGCCATGCAGATGCCGTGATCTGTATTGATCATGGCATCTGAGGGGTTAATGGTGGACATCCGCGCGATCGCGGATTTTGGCCATTACCGGCGGGTCCCTTGCTGCTATCAGCAGCTGGGACCAGCCGCACATGACCCGAACATCACTCCGATGCTCGCGGTTATGTATAGGATGTAAATGTACGTCCTGGTGCGTTAAATACCACCTCACCAGGACGTAAATGTACGTCCTCCATCGTTAAGGGGTTAAGGAAGACTAACTTTCTTAATAATACAGACATACCACTACCATCTTCAATACTTTTCTCATACTGCACCATATCTCTGGAACACATAACTCTAGACAATAAGATACATTTCAAACCTTTACATTCATTAGCACCTTTTTTTTTATCACCACTATCCTGTGTTAGGCAGAGGCAATGAAGACACCAATGCCAGATTAAGGATAATGGCAGCTTTACTGAGGCAAGACAGGTGATATAGTCTTTGCCGTACAGCTAAATATCCCAGGGAGGTGACCAGTGACACAGGGGGACCTAGCAGGCTTGCTGAGACTTGCAGTAGTTAGACTGACTTTAGTGCAGGCCACGGTGACTACAGATGGACTTGACTTGACAGGGATGGTGACTGACAATAAGATGACTTGACTTACTGATGACAGATTTGTGGCTGCAGGACTTTAGGCTTGAGGCCTCCAATGCTCTGGACACAAACACTGAGATGACTGCACTGGACCTCAGCATACAGCAGAAGAGAGAGATTGCTGCCCCTCCCCTTGTTATATAGGTGGGCTGTTCAAGGAGCCCATAGGTCACTTGCGGGGTTACCTGGAGCCTCTGGGGTAACAATCATGTGCTCCAAACATTAACCCCTTAAGGACCCTTAAGGACCGAGCATTTTTCCGTTTTTGCACTTTCGTTTTTTTCCTCCCTACCTTTTAAAAATCATAACCCTTTCAATTTTGCACCTAAAAATCCATATGATGGCTTATTTTTTGTCGTACTTCTGGAGAAAATCATAACTACATGCAGGAAAATTTATACGTTTAAAATTGTCATTTGCAGACCCCTATAACGTTATTATTTTTCCGTGTACGGGGCACTATGAGGGCTCATTTTTTGCACCATGATCTGTAGTTTTTGTATTGATCAGACTTTTTGATCGATTTTTATTCATTTTTTTTATGATATAAAAAGTGACCCAAAATTCGCTATTTTGGACTTTGGAATTTTTTTTGCCAATGACCGTGCGGTTTAATTAAGGATATATTTTTATAATTCGGACATTTCTGCACATGGCGATATCACATATGTTTATTTATATTTTTATTTACACAGTATTTTTTAAATGGGAAAAGGGGGGTGATTCAAACTTTTATTAGGGAAGGGGTTAAATGATTTTTATTAACTTTTTTTTTCCACTTTTTTTTGCAGTGTTATACCTCCCATAGGGGGCTATAACACTGCACACACTGATCTTTTACATTGATCTTTATTATCCCATAGGATAACATCAATGATTCTGCCGCTTGACTGCTCATGCCTGGATCTCAGGCACTGAGCAGTCATTCAGCGATCAGACACCAGGAGGCAGGTAAGGGGACCCTGTGATCCTATGCAGCCTCCTGAGCTAACCGGCAGCAGTTTAGTTTCACTTTAGATGCGGTGATCAACTTTGAATGCTGCATCTAAAGGGTTAATAGTGCGCGGCACCGTGATCAGAGCCATGCGCTATTAGCCACGGGTCCCGGCCGTTACTAGGTGCCAGGCCCGACCCGCTATGACGGGGCCACTCCCTGCATTATAGTAAGGGAGAGGACTTAGGATTTACCGGTACGTCCTTGGTCCTTAAGGAGTTAAAGCAACAGTACATTATATATACAAAAATTATGTACAACATGGTGAACTGTAATGGGGATCCAGGGGACATGCAGGGACTCTGCCTGACAGGGCAGGAGGACAGTATGGGGCCACATCATCCCATACTGGGACACCACACAGTTTTATTTTTTAATTGTTAACTAGTTTGTTACTTTGTTGTGTCAAATTTCATCTGCACATATACATTCTGTATTGCAAAGTGCTTCAGAATATCTTTAGGATGGTTATTATGTATTATCTAGCAACATTACTTTTTAATTAAAATAACTAAAAAGCATAAAGTAAGCAGGCTATGTTGCTTGGTCCTTACTTTCTTTCCCTTGAATGAGTAATAAGAAAAAACAAACCCTCTTTTCTAATCTTGGACAGCCCCCTGAGGCTACAATTACACTGAGGTTTTTCTCCTGCATTTTTTTAGGCTTAAAAACGCCAGACAAGCGTTTTTACCTTTGTGTGGAATTTGCCTTTTTTGGCCCTTTTGGCGTTTTTTTTCCAAATTTGTTGGGTACCAAAAAAAAAAAAAAGATGCAGTAGGGATTGAATAAATTTATTTAACATAATTTGTATTTTTATAACATAATTTTAATTAACTTTTCATAAAGTGTGTGTGTGTTTAACTTTTTTTCTCTATTTTTTAGATTTTTTTAGGTAGTACTACTACTCCCAGCATGGAACAGACTGTTCCATCATGGGAGTAGTAGTATCTGTACTATTAGACAGATCGCCCCTGGTGTTACTCCTGACACTCGCTGCGATCGTCCATAATATAGCTCTATACATCACTCACATCTCTACACTGTACTCCGGCCAGTGATGTGAAGAGAACATCACTCATTCATATTTTCCTCCTAGAGTGGTGATTGGCCGGATGGTTGCAGCCAACCACCACTCTCAGCGGGAAATATGATTGAGTGATGTTCTATTAAAATCACTGAGAAAAATGCCGTCTATAAATCCCCAGTCCGTGCACTTTGTCATCCTCCTGTTCCGTTCAGAGAACACAGGCAGTGCAGGGGGAGGGGAGATGAGGAGCCGTGTACATCCTCTTTCCACTGCTCTGTCTTCTTTCACCCGTGCAGACCTGCGTCCTCTAAAGGCAGAGTTTCGGAGAGCTGAGGGGAGGAGCGGAGGCAAGTCTGCACGGGGCACAAATTTCCATCTCACACCGGCCAGAGTATAGTGCAGAGATGCGAGCGCAGGAGAAAGCCGCTCCACATCTCTGCAATAGAAAGGATGATCACAGCGGGCATCAGGAATGATACCCACTGTGATCTGTCCTTTAACTGCAGGTACTACTACTCCCAACATGGAGCACACTCTGTTCCATGCTTGGAGTTGTAGTACCTGCATTAATAGACAGATCGCAGCGAATGTCACTCCTTACACCCGCTCCGATCCTCCTCGATAATGTATAGATGCGGCCAGCCGCTCTTGTATGGTCCCCTGCACTGACTTATATATACACCTATTCGTATTTCCCGCAGAAAGCTGTGATTGGCTGGAACCATCTGTCCAATCACAGCTCTCTGTGGGAAATATGAATAGGTGTATATATACAGCAGTGCAGGGGACCATAGAAGAGCGGCCGGCCGCATCATACATTATACAGGAGGATCGCAACAGGCGATCTGTGAATTAGTACAGGTACTACTACTCCCATCATGGAACAGTGTGTTCCATGCTGGGAGTAGTAGTACCACCTAAAAAATAAAAAATAAAAAAAAAGGCAAAAAACAAACACACTATATTTTTATTATTGTCGGCTACATGTTTATTGCCCGCACACATAAATTGATCCCTGTAAAAATTTATAAAAATTAAAAAATATAAAACAAAATATAAAAAGATACATTTTGTTACATACATTTTTTTCCATCACTACTGTATCTTTTTTATAATTTTTTTTAATGGTACCCTACGAAATGTTTATAAAAAAAAAAAGGTATCTCCATCACTTTTTTGAATCACTAAAGTCCAAAAAAGAATATAAAACACCGACAAAAACGCCAAAGTTAAAACCAACATGACGTTTTTCTTGGGGGGAAAACCCCATGATTTCTGTGCAAAAAAACGCCAAACTAGGTTTTGTTGGACGTTTTGAAAAACCAGTCTCTGAGCCCAAAATTGCTGAAAAACGCCAAAAGGATAAAAAAAAATTCCAAACGGAAAAACGCTAAGTGGATCTGGCAATTGGTGTTTTTTTACGGCATTTTTGCAAAAAAAAAAATCCTCAGTGGAATTCCAGCCTGAAGGGGCTTTTCTGTGTCTTGGAAATGTTTTTATTTGTACTTAAGTGTCCCATATACCCATCAATTAGACAAATATTTCCCTCTGGGGAAGGTAGTAGGAAATAAAACCTATAAATATTTCTTTGTTTGTTACATTGATCGCCTTCAATTAACTTTTTTGTTCATCCTTTTCATTGTAAGGGTGTATTCACATGTATAGTGTCCTGTTCAGGATTTAAACCTGCAGATTTTAGGCTGCAGATTTCAATGTAAACTAATTTATTGAACATAGCATCAAATTAGCAGCTTCAAATTCCGCGCATCAAATATGTACAGGATACTGTAAGTGTGAATACACAGAAAATACACACATGTCTGTGTTCACACGTACAGTATACTGCGCAGATTTGATGCACATGATTTTCTGCTGCAGATTTCAATGTAAACTAAATGATTGAGCACAGCTTCTAATCTGTAGTGCGCATCAAATCTGTGCAGGATACATTCGCACATGCATATTTTCTGCTGCAGATTTGTCTGTGCAGATTTTGCTACCCAGTGAAGTCAATAGGCAGCAAAATCTGCAACAGCAAATCTGCAGCAAAAATATGCACGTGTGAATGCATCCTTAGGGTGCGTTCTTACTTCCAGGATCTGTGTGTATTTAGGGTGTGTTCACACGTGCGTATTTTCTGCTGCAGATCTGCCGCAGATGTGCTTTTAACAGATTTTACATCCCATTGAAGTCAATGGGAAGCAAATTCTGCAGCACAAATACGCACCTGTGAACGCATCCTTAGGGTGTGTTCACACGTTCAGGATCTGTGCATATTTTTGCTGCATTTCTGCAGCTAATTTTGCTTATTTTTCTGCAGCTGATTTTTCCACCCATTGAAGTTGCTACCCATTTAAGTTAATGGGTAGCAAAATCAGCTGCACAAAATATGCAGCAAAAATATGCAGCAGATCCTGTAAGTGTGTACATATCCTTAAAGGGTATTCTGAGTTAAAAGAACTTATCCCCTATCCACAGGATAGAGCAAGCCTGCACAACTTGGCACTAGGTGGGAGCAAAAATGTAAATAGGCTATACTTCTTGGGCCATGCAGAAAAGAAAAAACGGACAATAGTGGTGCTACCTTATGCCGTTACCTTAGGTAACACAGGTATGTAGGTTCAGAATAATGCCCACGTACCTGATGGTGTTGGGCTAAGAGCTCAGCACCTTTATGCGCATAGATGGATTAGAGATTAGTTGTGCGGCTGTCCAGACCTGCATCCGACCGCACGGGGAAGGTTTAATAGATGCATTACAATTGCTGGAGGGGATGCAACGGGAAGAGAAATATCAGGTTTGTTACTGGGTGCACACACACCGCAATTGTATAGGATTTACAACAGACACAGTATTGAAAATAAAATAGAAAGTTGTTTTATTAATAAAAGTCGACAAAATGTTTCGAGAGCTCCTGCTCTCTTTCTAAAGTCGTATCCCGACTTGGGAAAGAGAGCTGGATCTCTCGAAACAGGTTGTCGACTTTTACTAATAGACAGAACGCAGCGGGTGTCAGAAGTTACACTTGCTGCTATCTGTCTATTAATGCAGGTACTACAGCTCCCAGCATGGAGCAGAGAGTGCTCCATGTTGGGAGTAGTAGTACCTGCAGGTAAGAACAGATCACAGTGGGTATCACTACTGACACCCGATGCGATCGTACTGTCTATAGCAGAGATGGAGCGGCTTTCTCCTGCGCTCTGCATCTCTGCTCTGTACTCTGGCCAGTGATGTGAATAGAACATCACTCATTCATATTTCCCCCTGAGAGCTGTGATTGGCTGAAACCATCCAGCCAATCAACACTCTGGGCGGAAAATATGAATGAGTGATGTTCTATTCACATCACTGGCCGGAGTATAGTGCAGAGATGTGAGCACTGTATGGAGCCGCTTCACATCTCTGCTATATTATGGACAATCGCATCGGGTGTCACGACTGACACCCCGGGCGATATGTCTATTAGCACAGGTACTACTACTCCCATCATGGAACAGTTTGTTCCATGCTGGGAGTAGTAGTACTACCTAAAAAAAAAAAAAGAGAAAAAAGTGAAACACACACACTTCATAAAAATGTTGTTATAAAATATATACATTTCATTAAATTAATTTTTTTCCATCACTACTGCATCCTTTTTTTTTTTTTCTGGTACCCAACAAATTTTGGGTACCAAAAAAAACTGCCAAGGTGCAATTTCCACACAAATAAAAAAAAAAACGCCAGAAAAAACGCCAGACGCAGGAAATTGCACTGGCGTTTTTTCAGGCATTTTTTTCAACCCAAAAAACACAGGACAAAAAAACAAGTAAAAACTTAGCCTTACTGACTGCACTGCTGTATAGTGGTACGTACTGACTACACTGTTGTGTGCGCCACAAAGTGTAAGATTACAGGGGGCCCAACCTCTGGGATCCCCAGCAATCTCAAGAATGGGCCCTAATTTCTTTGTTTTTCATGGAGTGCCAACTCTAGGATGCAAGCATGTACTTTTGTCTGCACTACAGTGATATCAATTTTCCACCTCAAAGCTGTACTTGGATTGTCTAAAATATGAGCACTCTGAATAGATTGTGAATGTGATAAGTTCAACCTTTACTTATTATACTGTATTTCTTTAATTAGAAGTACTTTTATTTTTATATATTGGTTAAATGTATTACTTTTATTTCTGTACCCCAATCTGCTTCGGGATCACTTTAAAATTTTGAGAACTTGTCTTTTACTCTTTACTGATCATTTATTTTATAGTGATTTCATTTAGAATTCCAAATTATTTAGTATTTTACCCTGCCCTATTTGCTACTAGGTTATTTTGTAAGGAGGTTCTTTATGGCAAATGCTAGCTATTGAACAATTAAAGGGGTAGTCCAGGATTCTTTTTATTTGACTATGCTACAAAGGCTGTAAAGTGAGTGTAGTTCATAATATAGTGTCTGTACCTGTGTGTGACGGTTTTCTCACAATTCTTCTGTGATTTTCACCCCAATATTTATTTTTAACAGCATACAAAATTACTCAGTTTTCCCAGGGTTCAGTGCATCAAGACATGACATCACTAGTAATGTGGAGCAGGTTGGAGCGACCGCTGAGTGGGACAGAGATCATTTTGCAACAGCTGTAGGCACCCTGGTTAGAAAACAATGGCCTTTTGAATGGAATGCAACTCATTTGTGTTTCAATGGGAGGGGTGGCTGATGTGTGGGAAGAAGGAAAGTGACATCACACTTACAAGCATGGAACTATGGGATGTGTAGTTTGAGAATTAAATCTAACAGGAAATAACCATTTCACAAAAAGATAGCCACAGCGTTATGGTAATCTCACAACATATCCATTAATTTCTGGCAGGAAAGTACTGAAATCACCTCATGGTGAATAACCCCTTTTAAGTCATTCATTCCAAAGTCTTTATTTTATGTTTATATATTTGCAAAATATTGCTAATTACAATTAATACATTACTATATTGAACCCCACTATCTGCACTGTTGGGTTAAACAAAAATGAATACACAACTATTCTTTAGTTATTGGATAAAACCTATTACATAGTTACATAGTTTAAGGTTGAAAAATTCAAAAGTCTGAGTTGATCCAAAGAAAGGCAAAAAACCTTATGAGGCAGATGCCAATTGCCACATACCAGGGGTGAACAAATCCTTCCCAACTTTAAATATGGCAGTCAAAATAAATCCCTGGATCAATGCCCTGTTTAAGGAAATCTAGTATCTATAAATTGTAATATAATTTTTAAGAAAGCATCAAGGTCCTCCTTGAACTTGTTAATTGAGACAGACATCAGCCAAAGTGATCTTTTATTTATATATGTCTACATTGTAATAAAATCTTACATTTATCCCCATTACATTTCATTAGCATTTTCTCTGCTAAGCATCAAGTTTTCCCAGATCATTCTGTAATATCATCTTATCATTCTCTGTGGTGATTATTTTACCCAGTTTAGTGTCATCTTTTCCAATATTGAAATTCTACTCTATTATTGACTTTGTAGAGCAGGGGTATACAACTGGCGGACCGCGGTCCAGATCCAGACTGCAGCCGCCAGTCATCCGGACCGCCGGCCAGATCTCCCCTCATTCATTTGTATCGGTGTCTCTTAAGACACAGACACAAATGAATAGCCAGAGCCCAGAGCTAGTGAACACTCTTCTTCCTGCCCGTCCGCCCGGCGATTCTCCTGTGTGGCCCGATTAGCTGCCGATTAGCAGCGGAGCAGTGTGGGATCTGAGACAGGGAGCCAAAGCTCAGGTAACAATTTGTGTTCCCCCACGTGTGACTCTTCAGTTGTTTTAGAACTGCAACTCCCTTCATGATCTCCTGTCTGTGCATAAGTTTGCAACAGCTGGAGAGTCACAGTGGCAAAGTTCATGTGGGGGCACAGGGACATCCTTAATTCTGGGGGCACAGTGGTATAATTAACTCTGGGGGCACAGTGGTATAATTAACTCTGGGGGCACAGCAGCATCATTAATTATGGGGGCACAGTGGCATCCTTAATTATGGGGGCACAGCGGAATCCTTAATTCTGGGGGCACAGCGGCATAATTAATTCTGGAAGCACAGCAGCATCATTAATTATGGGGGCATAGTGGCATAACTAATTCTGAGGGCACAGCGGCATCATATATTCTGGGGGACAGTGGCATAATTAATTCTGGAAGCACAGCAGCATCATTAACCCCTTAACGACCAAGGACGTATATTTACGTCCTTGGCCGGCTCCCGCGATATAACGCTATAAAAATACTATAACCTACAACTCAGTAGTCAGCCAACTCTACAATATATATCCTACAAAAACTGACAGCAACAATAACGTACCAAAATTGTACAACTATATTGGTTATTAACTACAAAAACGAGGACCCCACCCCTAAAAACATCCCACCCTTAAAAAACATCCACCCCAGAACAAGGCAAGTAGAATTGGGTGCGCAAAAAATAAGCCATCATATGGATTTTTTGGTGCAAAATTGAAAGGGTTTCGATTTTTAAATGGTGAGGAGGAAAAAACAAAAGTGCAAAAAACGAAAAACCCTGCGGTGAATTATTATTTTTTTTTAAATCAACTGGTGCCAGAAATGTAAACAGATTTGTAAATTACTTATATTAAAAAATCTTAATCCTTCCTATACTTATTAGCTGCTGAATACTACAGTGGAAATTCTTTTCCGTTTGAAACAGAGCTGTCTGCTGACATCACGAGCAAGTGCGCCCAGTCGCGTGAAACGGATCTGTCCTGCGCCCCTGTCCTCTATCTGCCTGCTGAAAATGGTTGTGCTTTATCTGCCCCAATAAAGCCACCACATGCATGGTGAGTGCAGTCTGCTATTTTTGTTCTACGCATTTGCCTGCGGCAGTATTATATTCAGGGATACAGTGTGTGACAGGATTATATTTAGGGCCCAGTGTGGAAGTATTATATTCAGATGGTATAGTGTGTGGCAGCATTATATTCAGGGGCCCAGTGTGTGACAGCATTATATTCAGGGGGTACATTGTGTTGCAGTAATATACCAGGGGCCCAGTGTGTGGCAGCATTATTATATTCAGAGGGTACATTGTGGGGCAGTATTATATTCAGGGGTACAGTGTGTGGCAGTATTATATTCAGGGGTACTGTTAGATGTTACGCTGCCACCAGACATGCTGGCCTTGAGCGCACCCCTGCTCTTTCCCCCCGAGCCAGCGGCGCCGCTTTCCGCATGTTGGGATGTGATCACAGGCGTCCGCTGGCCTGTAACTTACCTTGCCTTGCTCCTGCTCCCTCTGTCTGCTGTCGTGCGCGTGGCCACTTCCTAGGGTGCACACGTGCCGGCTCTCAGAAATTTAAAGGGCCAGTATGCTCTTAATTGGTTCAGCACTTCCTCTATTGCCTTGCCGGATCTTTGTGCCTTCATTGCCTTAGAGAAAGCGTTCATTTGTGTGTTGCCTTGCCGTGTATCTGACCTTTGCTACGTATCCTGACCTTGTTCCTTTGCTGCCTGTCTTCTGACCTCTTGCTACGTGACCTGACCTTGCTATAGTGCCCCTGCCCTTACCTCCTGCCTGTCCTGACTACATGTTGTCTCATCCTTCCTGCGCCATGTTACACCTCGGCAGCCTGTGTGGACGAGTCTTATCAAGGGTAGTGGCCTGGATGCAGCCTGCTGCAGCAAGTCCATCCCGCTTTGCGGCGGACTGTGGTGAATACTAGCGGCACCTTAGACTCTGCTACCCGTTATGGCCCACGCCATCAACCACATAGGCCCAGCGGAACCACTTCTCCACCTCTAGCAGTTACAGGTACAGTGTGTGGCAGTATTCAGGTCATACATCCTCCACACTTCAGTCGCTCATTTGCTCTTTCCTTCATGGCACTGAGGCTGTTAGGTGTGAACCAGGCCTTAGCGTTCAGCTCAGATCTTTACCAGATGTCCAACCTGAATAAGCGGACCCTCTCTAAAAATAGTTGAGTACCCCTGTTGTAGAGGGGTTATAAACATATTGAAAAGAAGTGGACCCAATACTGACCTTTGTGGTACTCTACTTGTAACTTTCCCCCAGTAGGAGTATGTTTCATTGATAACCATACTCTGTTTCCTATCACAGAGTCAGTTGTTCACCGTTACATATATTCTTTCCTTGTCCCAGAATCCTAAGTTTATGTACTAACACTGTATGTGGTACAGTATTAAATGCCTTAGAAAAATTCAGGTACACCATATCCACAACTATAACTGACCTTCTAACAGAAGCTGGATAGATTGGTTTTACAGGGTTGATCTATTATAAACCCAAGCCAATGTTGTGTTGTAAAGTTATTGTTATTAAAAAATACTCCAGATTATCATCTCTCAGAGAACGTTAAAATAGTGTCCCCAAAACGTTAAATTTCATGGCCTATAGTTTCCAGGATCCTTTTTGACCCCTTTTTGAATATTAACACACATTTGTGACACACCAGTCTTGTGGAACAATCCCTGTCCTCATAGAATCTTAACATATAAGGAATAATGGTCTGTATAGCACAGTACATGGTTTGTGCAGAACTAAGGGATAGATGCTATCTGGGCAGCAGATGAGATTTGCAAAATAACTAACATTATCCCTACTCATGGGACATTGTTTTTCCTGTGTAAATACAGTAGGGAAGAAGGCATTTTGTAGATTGGCCTTTTCCCTCACCTTCCTTCATCATTATGCCCAGATTCTTTCTTAGCGGGAGGCAACATTTTAAGTTTTAAGTTTTTTATATTGGTGAAGAATATTTCTGGGTTCTTCTTAATTTCTGGGACAATCATTCTCTCTGTTGCAGTTTTTGCTATTTTTATTTGTTTTTGTGTTGTTGTCTTTTTTTTACAGAATTTATTCTTCTCCTTTAAAATTTTTAATACCTCATTGTCATTTTCTTGTCTCAGTAGCCTGAATGTTTTTTTCTTTATTTAAAATTATTATATATATTTTTTATATAGTTAAAGGGGTTATCCACAGCCGGGGTCCAGCCACAGATGCCGAGACAGGGATCATGCTGGTCTCAGCAGCATTAACCCCATAGATGCCATGATCAGTCCAGGAATCTATGGGGTTAAAAGGGGGAGGGGGCTCCCCCTGTCCACCAATGGCAATCCTGCAATGCGATTGCGGGATCCCGTTGGTTGCCATGGCAGCAGAAGGCAAGCTGATGACCTCCTGTCTGCCTAGTACGGCAGCCTGTGAGGTCCAGCTATAGGCTGGATCACACAGGCCGAATGTCAGTGTACACTGTACTGCAGCATAGTTTAACAGGTAAAAAGTGAAAAGTAAAAAAATGAAAAAGGTTTTAAATAAATTATAAAGTGTAAAAAAAAAATAATAATAAATACCCCTTTCCCAATAAAACCCTATATTGTCACCCAGAAAAAAAAAAACCTTCCAAACTTATACATAATAGGTATTGCCAAATCTGTAATGACTCGTACAATAATTTGATAATTTTATTTATCCTGCATGGTGAACGTTGTAAAAGAAAACGTGCAAAAAAAAATGCAAATTTTGGTCCAAAACGTGGTACAAAAAAGATGAAAAGGTACCTTGAATCACAAAACTGGTACCAATAAAAAGTACAGCTTGTCGCGCAAAAAATAAGCCCTCATACAATGGAGTTGGATGAAAAATAAAAAAAGTTATGGCAGAACATAACAACACAAAAAAGGGGAAAAAAGGATTTTGTTGAGAAAAGGGAAAAAGAACATAAAAAAGCTATATAAATTGGGTATTGCCATAATTGTACCGACCTACAGAATAAAAATAATATAATTTTTACCATACAGTGATATCCATAAAAAAACATAATTTAAAAAATGCCAGAAATCTTCAAATTTTTCACAATATTTTTGAGTTTTTCCCAAAAGATGCAGCATGAATCAACAAAGAGTTGCCACTAATATAAAGTGAAATATGTCATGAAAAAACTATTTGAGAATTGTGTCGCTAAGTAAAAGCATGTCAGAGGTATTACCAATTAAAGAGACAAAGGACAGATTAGAAAAATTGGGCTTGGTCATTAAAGGAAAACTGTCAGCCAATTTACCCACACTAAACCCAATACATTGGGTTATAGTGTGGGTGAACAGGAGTCCATGCAGGGGTCACTTGTCTGCCTCCACTGGCCGCTGAGTTATGCCCCAGTAAAGTTCCGCTGTTTCTCCACCAGCAACGTGCTTTCAAGGCGTGGTCTCCGACGGCCAGTGCCTCTGCTGTGTCCTAAGCCCGCTCCCTTACTTAGCATAATCATTATCTTCAACTCCATGTCCTAGTGACGTGGAGTCACATGCCACCTGAGCACAATGCTCTGTCTGCAGAGCGCATGCACTGAATTTCTTACCCAGATGGTCCTCTGCTACACCGGAAGTCGAGTGTAGTGAGGAACCGGCGCATGCGCAGTTACACTGCGCACAGAGGCTCTCCAGACACACTGCTCTCACGTCATCAAGACATGAGAGCAGGGTAAAAAATTCAGCCCATGCGCTCTGCAGACAGAGCGCTGTGCTCAGGGGTGTGTGAGCCATGTCACTAGGATGTGGTGTTGAAGATAATGATTATGCTAAGTAAGGGGCAGGGCTTAGGACATGGCAGAGGCACCCAGCTGGCGGGGGCCCCGCCTTGAAAGCGCGATCCTGGGGACAAACAGTGTAATATTACCGGGGCATAACTCAGCGGCTGTAACAGAGCTGGATGTGGATCCTCTTACCTGTGTGGCTGATGACTCAGACCGTATCAGGGAGCGGAGTCTAAGGTGCCGCTGGTCTTCACCAGAGCCCGCCGCAAGGCAGGATGGGCTTGCTGCGGCAGGCGACACCCAGGTCGCTACCCCTGACACGGCTTGACCCCACAGGTAGCTGGGCAAGGCGAGGTACTGAAGAATAATGCAGTAGCATAGTCAAACGTAGCAGAAGGTCAAGGCAGGCGGCAAAGATGCAGAGTCTAATAACATAGCGGAACGTCTAGATACACTGGTAGGCTAACAGGCTATAAGGGTCGCTTAATCTCAGGCTAGGGGCACTGAATATCCGGCAGGGAAGTGTGGGAGGTGCAGGGATTTATAATGTGGTGTCAGGTGCAAACACTAATTATGGGAGCACTGGCCCTTTAAATTTCAGAGCTCCGGCGTACGCTCGCCCCAGGAGATGGGGACGCGCCCGAGCCGGAGGTGAGACACAGAGGCAGCGGAGGACAGCGAATCCCAGCCCTGCCGGCAGCAGGGACAAAGCGCTCATGGCCGGCATGTGCAGAGTGTGGTCCCTAACAGTCCCCCCCCCCCTTTTGGTCTCCCCTTCCTCTTGCAGTTCAGGAATTTCCTGAGAAGATCCTGGTCCAGAATGTTGTCCTGCGGCTCCCAAGATCTCTCCTCCGGACTGAATCCTTCCCAATCCACAAGGAAAAAGTGCTTTCCTCTGACAAATTTGGAGTCCAAGATCTCCTTAACAACAAAAAAATCTGAGGTGCCAGAGATGGGAGAAGGAGAGATGTGATTTTGAAAAAAACGGTTGTAGAAGACTGGTTTCAAGAGGGAAACATGGAAGGAATTCAGGATCTGGAGGGAGGAGGGCAGATGGAGGGAATAGGCCACAGGATTAAGTTTCTTCTTGACTTTATAGGGACCCAAATAGTGAGGACCTAATTTATAACTGGGTATCTTGAGACAGATATATTTAGTTGATAACCAGACTTTCTCACCAGGAGAAAATTCAGGAGGAGGACGTCTTTTCTTGTCTGCTTGGAATTTCATGCGAGAAATAGCATGTAGAAGAGAGCGACGTGTCTTCTGCCATATGGAAGAAAAATTCTGCACTTGTTCATCAACAGCAGGAACTCCAGAGGCAGAAGGTAAGGGGTGAGGAGGATGAGGGAGAAGTCCATAGACCACATAGAAGGGTGAACTACCAGTGGAATCGGAATCTTTATGATTGTAGGAAAACTCTGCCCAGGGAAGCAGATCAACCCAGTCGTCTTGACGCGCAGAAACGAAATGGCGTAGATAGTCTCCTAAGATCTGATTCACCCTCTCAACCTGTCTATTAGATTGAGGGTGGTAAGCCGAGGGAAAATCCAGCTTAACTTGAAGGCATGAGCAGAGGGCCTGCCAGAACTTAGAGACGAATTGGACTCCACGGTCAGATACTATATGGGAAGGGAGTCCGTGTAAGGCTGGGTCCACACTACGTTTTGTCCCATACGGGAGCGCATACGGCAGGAGGGAGCTAAAAGCTCGCGCTCCCGTATGTAACCGTATGCGCTCCCGTATGTCATTCATTTCAATGAGCCGACCGGAGTGAAACGTTCGGTCCGGTCGGCTCATTTTTGCGCCGTATGCGCTTTTACAACCGGACCTAAAACCGTGGTCAACCACGGTTTTAGGTCCGGTTGTAAAAGCGCATACGGCGCAAAAATGAGCCGACCGGACCGAACGTTTCACTCCGGTCGGCTCATTGAAATGAATGACATACGGGAGCGCATACGGTTACATACGGGAGCGCAAGCTTTTAGCTCCCTCCTGCCGTATGCGCTCCTGTATGGGACAAAACGTAGTGTGGACCCAGCCTAAACCAAAGATATGCTGAAGAAAAAGCTTAGCAAGCTGTGGTGCTGAAGGAAGTCCGGGTAATGGTACAAAATGAGCCATCTTAGAAAACCGATCTACTACCACCCAGATGACTGTATTGCCACGGGAAGATGGAAGGTCGTTAATGAAGTCCATGGCAATATTGGTCCAGGGAAGCTCTGGAACCGGCCAGGGCTGAAGAAGTCCCGTTGGTTTGGAACAAGGGGTCTTGTCCTAAGCACAGAGTGAGCAGCACTGGACAAAGTCAACGACATCCTGTTTTAAGGTAGGCCACCAGTATTGTCTGGAGATGAGCTGTAGGGATTTACGAATACCGGGATGGCCGGCCAGAAGAGAGGAATGTCCCCATTTCAAGACTCAGAGCTTCATACAGGGAGATACCTAAGTCTCTCCAGGTGGCAGATGCTGAAGACTTGCAGGTGCTGCAGAGATGAGACATTCAGGAGAAATAATATGCTGCGGAAGAGATTCATGGTCATGCACATCACAAGACCTGGAAAGAGCATCTGCTCGTAAATTCTTTCCCGCAGGATGGAAGTGGATGTAGAAGTCGAATCTGAAGAAAAATAGAGACCACCGGGCCTGCTGTGGGTTGAGTCAATGGGCTGTCTGAAGATTGAGCAAGTTTTTGTGGTCTGAATAAATAGTAACAGGATGCACAGAGCCTTCTAAGAGGTGACGCCAATCTTCTAACGCCAACTCATTGGCCAAGAGCACACGATCTCCGATGGTATAGTTTTTTTCCACAGGGGAGAAGGTTTTAGAGAAAAATCCGCATGTTAAAGTTTTCCCCTTAGTAGACTTTTGTGTTAACACTGCACCTGCTCCAACTGAAGAAGCATCCACTTCCAAGATTAAAGGGGTAGTCCAGTGGTGAAAAACTTATCCCCTTTCCTAAGGATAGGGAATAAGTTTGAGATCGCGGGGGGTCCGACCGCTGGGGCCCCCTGCGATCTCTCTGTACAGGGCCCCGGCTCTCCGGCCTGATAGCGGGGGTCGACCCCGCACGAAGTGGCGGACGACATGCCCACTCAATACATCTCAATGGCAGAGCTGGAGATTGCCGAAGGCAGCGCTTCGGCTCTGCCATAGAGTTGTATTGAGGGTGTGTGTGGAGGTCGACATGCCCCCTTCCCGCGGGCTGTCGGGGCTCCGTACAGGAGATCGCAGGGGGCCCCAGCAGTCGGACCCCCCCGCGATCTCAAACTTATCCCCTATCCTTAAGATAGGGGATAAGTTGTTCACCACTGAGTCACCACTGGACTACTCCTTTAATGGTTTGCTAGGATTGGGTCTAGATAGAACAGGAGCAGATGAGAAGGCGGACTTTAACTGTTTGAATGCTTCTTCAGCCTCAGGAGTCCAGACTTTTGGATTAGCAGTCTTCTTGGTGAGCGCAGCGATGGGAGCTACCAGAGTGGGGTAGTGAGGGATGAATTGCCGATAGTAATTGGCAAAGCCGAGGAAGCGCTGAATCACTTTAAGACCAGTAGGTTGTGGCCAGTCCAGAACTGCGTATAACTTGTTGGGATCCATTTGAAAACCTTGACTGGTAACAATAAAGCCCAGAAAATGAAGGCAGGTCTTTTCAAGTAAATTTCTTCAATTTAGCGTAGAGATGATTTTCACGGAGACGCTGTAACACTTGGCAGAGGTAAGAGCGATGAGACTGGACATTGGGCGAGTAAATGAGTATGTCATCTAAATAAACAACGACACGAGTACAGGAAGTAACGGAAAATATCATTGACGAACTCCTGGAAGACTGCTGGAGCATTACAGAGTCTGAATAGCATCACTAGATATTCGAAATGTCCATCTCAAGTATTAAATGCAGTCTTCCATTCATCCCCTTCACGTATACAAATCAGATTATAGGCCCCCATGAAGGTCTAGTTTAGAGAAGATTTTGGCACCTCGCAGATGATGAAATAACTCAGAGATTAAAGGAAGTGGGTAGCGGTTCTTTACTGTAATTTTATTCAAACCTCGGTAGTCAATGCATGGTCGCAAAGACCTGTCTTTTTTTTCCATGAAGAAGAAGCCGGCTCCGGCAGGGGAAGAGGACTTTCTGATAAATCCCTTCTGAAGGTTCTCCTGAATGTAAGTAGAAATGGCCAGAGTTTCATCAACCAACAAAGGGTAGATTCTGCCCCTGGGAGGTGTGATTGCCCGGTAGCAAGTCAATTGGACAATCGTAGGGATGATGAGGTGGTAACACTTCGGCTTGCTTTATACTGAAGACATCAGAATAGTCCTGAAAAAAGGAAGGCAAGCCAGCATAGGACGAGATGATTTTTTCCAATTTTGAGATACGTATGTGGATACAGTGATTGTTACAATGCGGACCCCAGCAAAGAACTTCTCCAGTTTTCCAATCCAGCTGCGGAGCATGGAGTTGCAACTACAGTCGTTAGGTAGACATAGAAGGACAAGTTCTCCTTATGCGAGACTCCAACCTGCACAGACAACGGTTCTGTGCGATATAGCACAGTACAGTCCAGTCTTTCACCATTGACCGTAGAGATGTACAGAGGCTTTAACCGGCGGGACACCAGCAGACGATGCCTATGTACTAGGGAAGCATCAATAAAATTTCCCCCTGAGCTAGAGTCCAAAAAGGCAAAAACGGAGATGATCTCTTTGGAGGGTAGGAAAAGCTGGACCACTATTGGGGGGCAGAGTCTAAGGTGCCACTGGTCTTTACCAGAGCCTGCCGGCAGGATGGGCTTGCTGTGGCAGGCGACACACAGGTTACTACCCCTGACACGGCTCGACCACAAAGGTAGCTGGGCAAGGCAAGGTACCGAAGGATAAGGCAGTAGCATAGTCAAAAGTAGCAGAAGGTCAAGGCAGGCGGCAAAGGTGGGGAGTCTAATAACGTAGCGGAAGGTCTGGATACACGGGTAGGCTAACAGGCTATAAGGGTTGCTTAATCTCAGGCTAGGGGCACTGAATATCCAGCAGGGAAGTGTGGGAGGTGCAGGGACTTATAACGTGGTGTCCGGTGCAAACACTAATTATGGACCCTTTAAATTTCCGAGCTACGGCGTGTGTGCGCCTAGGGAACGGGGATGCGCGTGCCAGAGCTGAGACACAGAGGCAGCAGAGGAGTCAGGTAAATGACGGGCTGGGACTCGTATGCGGGCACGTCCCGCGATGCGTATCCCAACCCCACTGACAGCAGGGACAAAGCGCTCGTGGCCAGCTTGTACGGCCGGAGCATGGTCCCCAACAGCGGCCAGTGGAGGCAGACAAGTAAGTGACTCCTGTTGGAACTCCTGTTCACCCACACTATAACCCAGTTTATTGGGTTTTGTGTGGGTGAACTGGCTGACAGTTTTCCTCTAAGGTAAAAACAGGTGGCGTCTTTAAGGGGTTAAAACTGCTCCCTGTCTCCAGTTTGAGTGTGGTTCTGCAGCTCATTTCTCTTGAAGTGAATGGAGCCAAGTTGTAATACCACACACAACCTGAGGACAGACGTGAAACTGTTTTTGAAAGAAATTAGCTCTGTTTTTCTATTTCTGGATAACCCCTTTAACCATTGGTTTTCTCCTAATTACTTAACCATTTATTCCCATAGGGAATATGTCGTTCACAAGATCTATTTAGGATTCTCTTAGAAATGTCCCATTTAGCTTGTGTACCTTTGCTTCTCAGGTAAAAGTCCACTCCCAATCTATGTCACTGAGAAGCCCTCTTAGGGGGAGATTTATCAAAACCTGTGCAGAGGAAAAGTTGCCCATAGCAAGCAATCAGTTCGCTTCTTTCATTTTTAACAAGGCCTCTACAAAATGAAAGAAGCAATCTGATTGGTTGCTATGGGCAACTTGGCAACTTTTCCTTTGCACAGGTTTTAATAAATCTCCCCTTTAGTTGGTGAAAATTGGAACATAGTACTAGTAGTGCTACCCCTGAGTTTATTTATATCCCCCTCATCTGCCAACTTGGCAAACTTGTTGGGTGTGCCAGATCCTTGGCACTTTTCAGCCTACCACACCTTCTGTTGTCCAGCTAGCTGCCTTACTGTTCTGCACTTCTATACTACCATCCCCTCCTCTACCCCAGAAAGTGCTTGCTCTGTGAGCAGCAGATTCCCTTCCATATTCACAATGGATCTAAATGTTGCAAGTTGCCAATTTGTCCCCTCAAACAGTTATTCAAGAACTGCATACATTGCACAAGATGGACATTAGCCTGCAATGTTAATCATGGAGCCCCTTTATACGTATGAGGATAGCACTGAACCTATAAGACAGTTATATATAGATACAGATGAACCTTAAAGGGGTACTCTGCCCCTAGACATCTTATCCCCCTATCCAAAGGATAGGGGATAAGATGTCAGATCGCCGGGGTCCCGCTGCTGGGGACCCCTGGGATTGCACAATAGTGCTCAATTCTTACATAACCTTTGTCCATATCTGCCATATACTGGCTTCTTCTCTCAGATTTATACCTATACCCTTTAAGTGTGAGTTGTATTTACTTAAAGGGGCACTCTGCCCCTAGACATCTTATCCCCTATCCAAAGGATAGGGGATAAGATGTCAGATCGCCGGGGTCCCACTGCTGGGGACCCCCAGGATCGCCGATGCGGCACCGCACATTACCGCCCCTCGTGACGTCACGCCCCGCCCCCTCAATACAAGTCTATGGGAGGGGGTGTGGCGATCGTCACGCCCCTGCCATAGACTTGCATTAAGGGGGCAGGCTGTGATGTCACGAGGGGCGGAGCCATGACATCAAACTGCTCCATCCCCTGTGTCGCCCGTCATTACGCACATAGCAAACTCGCTCTGTGCAGTAATGATAGTGCGGTGCCGCATCAGCGATCCTGGGGGTCCCCAGCAGTGGGACCCCGGCGATCTGACATCTTATCCCCTATCCTTTGGACAGGGGATAAGATGTCTAGGGGCGGAGTGCCCCTTTAAGTAAATACAACTCACACTTAAAGGGTATAGGTATAAATCTGAGAGAAGAAGCCAGTATATGACAGATATGGACAAAGGTTATGTAAGAATTGAGCACTATTGTAACCTATATGATTGTGCCTAATAGCTTTGGCACACATTGAAAAATAACATTTTCGTTTTTACAAAACAAGCTGAAATCCTAGAGACGAGTTTGGAGAAAGAAAAAAAGCCAAAAGTTTTTTGTTCTATTTATACAGTATTTGCATTGAAAAGAGTAGTTGATTTCTTTGCATCATTTCCTAGGTCAACAGACAATTCCTATCCTGTACATAATGTGCAGTATACTCACTATAGGTTAAGCTACTGATATAAAAAATGTTAAAATTATCATATGTGTCCTAAAAAAAAAAAAAAGGAAAGTTTAAAAACTCATTTTTTGAAGAAAGAAAATGTTTTAATAACCACAGAACAGTTTATTTCAGATCTTATTGTCTATTAAAGGACATAGTACATTTCATTTCAACAACAGCAATTACATGATTTGATTTCTGAAGAGCAAAATGCAATATAGAGTAATAAAGTGAAAACAATACAAAGTAAGAGGCAGGAATATTAAATTACCTAATCGTAACAGATAGAAACACAGAAGAATCACCGTTCTGCCTTATACAGTGAGATACCAATCAATAATACGGTCACTTATGCCTCCTAAGTTTGATTGCTCAAATGAAGTTGTTTTCCCATTTTTACCAATTATATTTTGATCTACACAGAAAAACACAGCTTTTATAAAAATACAGCAGTTTTTTTCACATAATTTCACAATATTGTCATATGGTAGGCAGGTGAATCAATAGCAGCACAAAGTGTATGTTAAGCGCAAACTTTGCTTAACCCTTTAGAGTAAATCTGCACATAGAGGCTCATTGACAGAACTGGCCACTGATACCTTTACCAATGTGGATATGAATATTTATCAATCCTCATCAGCAGCAGGTGAAGTACAACAATATTTTTTGTTAATGGGAAATATAGCTCCTTTAGACCTAATGTTTCTTATAGAAAATTTAACAAAGTCAAAATGTGAAAACCGTTACCTTCAGCCATTGATTCCTTGTAGCAGGATATATGTCAAATATTTTTACTAAGGGGGACATTTATCAAAGCATTTAGTAGGTTTTTTTTTTTTTTGCTTAAAATTGTCGCAAAAAAGTTGCATGTGCGACTAAGCAAAAAAAAAACTTGCCTGCCAAAGCAAAAAGTGATTTTTGACTTGCAGTGGTCAGAGATTTATCAAGTGCGAAAGTCGCAAAAAAGTTGCATCGCATGAGAAAACCTACTAAATTTACTCCAACTCGGACATGGAGCAAAAAAAAATGTCTTACATGAAAGAAATTTATCCACAGGCTCAAACCAGTTGATAAATAAGTCGCACATAAGCAAAAACATAGTAAGAAAAAAAGAACTAAAAAAAAGAAATACATAAGCAAATATTGATAAATGTCCCCCTAAAAGTATATCTTCAAGCTGCTTTTTTTTTAGTTAACCTGTGATGAAGATTATTTGTTTAGTCTTTTCAGGCACCGGATTATATAATCTTAACAACCCTTATCATTATTGGACTGAGATGTCTAGAGCCCACCAGAACTATCGGCACCCACCCTAAAGTTACATGCAAAGATTACCTGTTTTACTCTTTTTTTAGACCTTTAGGACACAGAAAAGACATCAGGAATTTAGTGGCGATTGGCTTACTAAAGCAACACATTCTATTCCTCGTTCTGCACTACTATCTAATAAAGAGGCTTTAAAATTCAGAATATGTTTTCATCTTTATGGAATACCATGGGCTTCTACCTAATAGGAAGGAATTATCTACCTAATGGGGGAAAATACCTACCTTTTGGGGCAACTACTTAATCAGACCTGTGTAACACCTGTCATTTAGCCTTTTAAATGCCATAATCACTATTGATGGTGGCATTTAAAGGGTTTATTGACTAAGATCAGCTCAGTGTGATTCCTAATAAGTGCTGGCTGTTGATCCAGCTCCCTTATTGATGACATTCCATATACTGGAGTAGCCTATACCTAAACTGAACCCATGTGATAAATATATGCCTTATAATCAAATCATGAAAAAATACCACCACTACAATCATGTGATCCACAGTACAAAATGATCTGTTCCAATTTTGGATTAGTTAGCATGGTTGAGAAGAAAATTCAGTTCTCAGAAGACTTCTTTAGTGCATTATTTTGAAATATCAAAATAGACAGTTTCACAGCCCCCTTGACAACACCTGCTTTGCTCCAGGTGTATGGAACTGAGCCCACTCCATACACAGCGGTGCTAGCTTCTATCAGCAGCCAACACTCACCACCTCTGACTGGCATTGAAATCGTTCCACTGTCGGTCATTTAACCCTCTAGATATTATGATGATCAATAAAGGTAATCAGTGACTGGCAAGATTTAGGATTTTTTGTGCAGTAAGCAATGACCTTGAAAAGGTATTGCACAGTAAAATATCAGTTCCTGAAGATAATACTAAGCTGTATAAAGTGGTTAGCACAAAACAGTACCTGTATATTGTAACAAGGGGGTCTTAGTAAGTTAGAGGCTTGGGCTGAGAAGTAGAAATTGAGGTTCAGCACTGATAAAAGGTAAGGCACAGGAAGCAAAGATTTATGCCAAGATTAAGTCCTGGAGCAAACTTTTGAAAGTGCCTCGTCCCCAAGCAGGGCAGTTTATGGTGTTTAGGCCCCAGTTTAGGAATGTTAGGAAAATGTTGTAACAAGTTATAAAAAATAATAATAATAATAATATTTCAGCATATTATAACTTAAATTTTATTTAGAGGAGACATACAATTTTTCTACTCAGTCCGTTTGCACAAATTCCTACTTATAAGCATTGTTGAATAAGCGTCTGCGCTGCATATATTATGTGGCCATATATCATTTGAACCAGTTAATGCAATAGCTGACAATAAAACCTTTTTCTGCCATAAATGCAAATGCATTGTAAGATTTAAAGTTATATTCAAATGAAACACATAGGAATTTTGCATTCTATGCACTTTATTCTTTCTGTTGTTCCGTGCTTTGAAGTTTCAGTTTAATGCCTAGTTATTTATAAGCAGCCATTTCATCTGCTTAAATAATTCTTGCTTTTGGCTAAAAAGCTATAATAGGTTATATTTCACCTACTTTTATGGCAGTTAAAGAACCTTTCATATAATGCCTTAGCTACTTCTGACAAATGTACCACATAACACAAATTGTATATTTTTTTTACAGGAATAATGGACATACAAAAGTTTTAATTTGCTTATTTTTTCAATGCAAGCTTTTTCTCTTATCAAATGCTGCATCATAACTGTGTTGTTTTTCACATAGGCTGTTTACATTATCATGTATTGATTTTTTTAATGTCTTGTATGACATCAAATCCCAGCAGGAAAAAAATGGAAATTTAGGCAACATATATTTGCTCATGAAAAAAATTACATTTTCCAAGAGCACTTATAAATTAAAAAGTAATGTGTGTGCCCAAAATAGATGCATAGTCAGAAGTCCAACAATCCTACTCCAGACATCTAATAGTCAGTAATCATATATTTGACAGGGTACATGTCCCCGAAAAAAATACTTACTGTTTATCTTTACTGATATTTCTAAGACATAAAACTAAGCAGAGTTTGGAACCACACAGAGTATTAAATCCCACACCTATTTAATAGCCCCCATTTAGCCCAGAACCAGTGAGAGCGTAAAATTCACTACCAACCACAGATACAAAATGTGTATCTATATATGGCATGGCTGAATGGACACTGTCATTAAAAATATTATTGCTGCAGAGACATATAAAACATTTGGATCGGTAGGGGTCTAAAGGTTGAGATTTATCAAAACCTGTCCAAGAGGCACCCAATTTATAGGTGCAAAATCTAAAAAAAATTAAGATTTTGAACCCAATAGTGGTCTTCAACCTGCGGAGCTCCAGATGTTGCAAAACTACAACTTCCAGCATGCCCGGACAGCCGTTGGCTGTCCGGGCATGCTGGCAGTTGTAGTTTTGCAACATCTGGAGGTCCGCAGATTGAAGACCACTGCATAGGAGGTAAAGATCACGTGTGTCCGCCGCTCCGGACCCGTCACCGCTGCCCTGGATGTTGCTCCATCGCTGTTGCCGTGTCCCCGTCGCTCCGGGAACATCTCTGCTGCCGGCCGGGTATCCTTGTATCCTTGCCGACCGGGACGTGATGACTAGGAAGGAGAGCGCCGGCCATACAAGGGATCCCTGAACGGAGAAGACACCGAGGAGGCAGGTAAGGTCCCCCCCGGTGTCCTGTAAGCACTAACCCGGCTATTCAGTCGGGCTGTTCGGGACCACCGCGGTGAAATCGCGGCGGTCCCGAACAGCCGTACTGAACAGCCGGGTTAGTGTCACTTTCCCTTCAGACGCGGCGGTAAGCTTTGATCGCCGAGTCTGAAGGGTTAATACAGGGCATCACCGCGATCAGTGATGTCCTGTATTAGCCACGGGTCTCGGCCGTTGATGGCCGCAGGGACCGCCGCGATAGGGGTGTATTCGCCGTATAAGACGCACCGACTTTTTCCCCCCAGTTTTGGGGAAGAAAAAGTGCGTCTTATACGGCGAAAAATGCGGTAATATTATAGTAGTCCTCAAGAGATCAAGACTAGGAGGCAAATACCCCCTAATAACATGTTTTAAAATGAGCAGGGTCTGCATAGAAGAAAAAAGAAGTGCAAGTAATAAGGATGTCAAGAATGTATTTTATTATTATTATTATATCAAGTAATTATGGCTTTTGTAATTTGGAAGGAGTCAATGACAACTCAGTATATCCCTTAGCCACATGTAGAGGGATCAAGAACTACATGTGGCCCCTGAGCCACTGGTTTAGGATCAGACCAAGTAATACATTTTTTATTACATTCTTGCATGTAAAGAACTTATGCTTATCTTCACCATGACCAGCTCTCCAGAAATATATGTAAGTGTGGTGTCCCGGTACCGTATTGCATACCGTGCCTTGTGTGGTGGTCCCCAAAGTCAGAGTTACTACGTTCAGGTAGGGTCCCCCAGGTGGGACAGCCCCTAGTCACCTCCTTCTTTTCTAATTTTGTAATGTTTAAATGTATATATTTAATATAATGTATATTAGTATGCTTACGTTGGTAGCGTCGCAGGACCTTCGGTCATGTGACTTTGTTAATTCCTCTATAGTATGTTCGAGGACCTTTGGAGGTCCTTGGGTCAAATGATTACCCATAACTCTTTGTACAGATAATTGACAGAAGTATTGGACCAATCAGCTTAAGGCCAGCCCCTGCCCATATAAGGGAGCTGCAGCCAATAATCCCTCTCTTGAGTTCCGGACTATCAGAGAGGACAGATCCCTGCAACTTGCAAAGACAACGCTAGGCCTGAAGCCTGCTGGCCTCATCGTGAACTCAAAACGTGAGTATTAACTTGTTAAGGACCCAGGGTGTACCTGTAAGTCCTGAGTCCGCTCCCGTTCTATAATGGGGGGCCACGGCGTGGCACCGCGTCATAGCAATGGCCGGGACCCATGGCTAATAGAGCACGGCATTGATCGCGGTGCCGCACACTATTAACCCTTTAGACGCGACGTTCAAAGTTGAACGCCACGTCTAAAATGAAAGTGAAACCATGCCGGTTAGCTCAGGGAGCTGTTTGGGATCGCCGCGGCATCCCGAACAGCTTATACGACAGCTGGAGGATCCCTACCTGCCTCCTCGCTGTCCGATCGCCGAATGACTGCTCAGTGCCTGAGATCCAGGCATGAGCAGTCAAGCAGCAGAATCATCGATCAGTGGTTTCTTATTAGAAACCACTGATCAATGTAAAAGATCAGTGTGTACAGTGTTATAGGTCCCTATGGAAGCTATAACATTGCAAAAAAAAAGTGAAAAAAGTGAATCGCTCCACTTTTCCCATAAAAAAACTGTGTAAATAAAAATAAAAATAAACATATGTGGTATCGCCGAGTGCAGAAATGTCCGAATTATAAAAATATATTGTTAATTAAACCACACGGTCAATGGCGTACGCGCAAAAAAATTCAAAAGTCCAAAATAGTGCATTTTTGGTTACTTTTTATAAGTCCTATCAATGAAAATATGGTACCGCTAAAAACTTCAGATCACAGCGCAAAGAATGAGCCCTCATACGGCCCCATATGCGGAAAAATAAAAAAGTTATAGGAGTCAGAAGATGACAATTTTAAACGTATACATTTTCCTGCATGTAGTTTAGATTTTTTCCAAACCTACATAAGTAGGGTATCATTTTAACCGTATGGATCTACAGAATAAAGATAAGGTGTCATTTTTACCTAAAAATGTACTGTGTAGAAATGGAAGCCCCCAAAAGTTAAATTTTTTTTTATGTTGTCTCACAATGATTTTTTTTCCATTTCCCTGTAGATTTTTGGGTAAAATGACTAATGTCATTTCAAAGTAGAATTGGTGGCACAAAAAATAAGCCATCATATGGATTTTTAGGTGAAAAATTTAAAGAGTTATGATTTTAAGGAGGTAAAAACAAAAATGGAAAAACCCCGGGTCCTTAAGGGGTTAAACTGAATCCCCACTAAAGCTAGCATGACTGCTGGACCTCAACTAAATCCCCTAAATCCAGCGGAACAGTGCATATCAGTCTACGGACTCTAAAACGCTCAAGGTCCCAACCACTGTCAATATCTAAGAGACTTTGCTTGTACAGAGACTGTTCCGGTTATAAAGCTTGCATACAATCTCCAGATAAAGTTCCAATTGTTTTCAGCAAACTCTCCGGTTGTGGACATTGCATTATTTCATACCTCCCTATCACTCTTGGGAAGGGTGGCGATAGGGCAAGCATTACAGAGGAACCCTCACCCTGGCATCACGAGTAGAAAGGGTTAAACAGACTCCATTAAAGTACCACACAGCTACACCCCATATACCCTACACCCCCAAGCTACCACATAGCAATACTTTCACAAAGCATTTTTCAGTGTCCACCTTCAGCGCATATGTCAAATGTATTCATAGGCCGATTGAGTGGCCCTTTTGCTTCTAATTCACTACATAGAATACACTACCATATTTCCCTTTTCCATTCAGAACAATCCAGTAAAGGAATGTATACTACATGGTATACATTTTTTTTTACAATTGGAACCTTTGTGCCTATCCCAAAATATACACTCCTGACAAACACTGAAAAACACAAGTGTTTAAAGACCCAAATGATGAGCCATATATGAGCCATTGAAACCTCTGACCTCACGAGGACATGGAATTAATTATAATGTTGACTGGTGCATAACTATATATATATATATATATATATATATATATATACATATATACACACAATTTAAATGTACTGCATAAAAGAGCTTAGGGAAAATAAATGCATTTACGAGTCTTTTTAACTATTCTTGGAATAGCAATTGGTAGAGTGGCCTACTTTGTTGATGTTAAGGCTAATGGTTTATTATATTTAGGAAATTTAGCATGTTTTGTGAACGTCGATAGTAATTCCACTGTATTTTGCATGGTGTGCACAGAAGATGTCAGGAAGGAGTCTCATTTATTTGTAATCGTCTTTGCGGTTTTACTTCAGAGATAACACAGTGATGGAGGTAGACATGTTAGCTGTAGATCAGAGGTGTTTAGCTCACTTTGAAAGCTCTGGCACCCACAATGATCTAGAAAAGAACAGAAAAGTCCCCATAGGGAGGAGGCAGGTTGACAGGACAACACTGGAAGACTCAGCAGAATGTGTTTGATTTGATTTGAATTGTAAATGCAATTGTTTCCCATCAAGACATCTATTCTAAAATGAATTGCAAAACCAGTCAAGTAAAGATCAAGTAATCGCTTATGTGAATACTTATCATATGGATATTAATTCTGAGTGTTGTACTTGTAAGCACAGCTCACATTTAGTGTTGTCATACAATTTACTGCTCGCAATTATAGTAGTTCACAAAGATGATAAACTATGTATATCTGTAAAAAATGATGTGTTGTCCTACATATGCATGGTTTTATTACAAACTAATATTCACAGTAGAGGACATCATAAAACTACAATATTAAAATAATAATAACAAATATGGTAGAGTTACTGTACAATAACATCAAATCTTAAATTCCATTGTCAGAACAATTTACTTCAAATAACTACATCAGCTTACTGGCTGCTAAAAATGATTCACTTTTTTGGAATTTGGTATTCTAAATAGAGCACATTGTCAACAGCACTACACATCCCAGCATGCCGAGAAAACATCTGACGGCAGGTATATATTTTTAACAATATAGAAAAACACAACACTATAGTAATACAATTAGATGCTGCAAACATTTTAGCTTCTTTGAAACTTCAGTGCCTGAACTATTCCATATTTCATGGTCATGTTTAGTATATACTACGTAACAGGGGTTTGAACACATTAGCAACATTAAAGGGGTTATCCAGGAAAAAAAAAATTATATAACAACTGGCTCCAGAAAGTTAAGCAAATTTGTAAATTACTTCTATTAAAAATTCTTAATCCTTTCAGTACTTATGAGCTTCTGAAGTTAAGGTTGTTCTTTTCTGTTTAAGTGCTCTCTGATGACATGTGTCTCGGGAACAGCCCAGTTTAGAAGAGGTATGCTATGGGGATTTGCTTCTAAACTAGGTGGTTCCTGAGACACATGTCATCAGAGAGCACTTAGACAGAAAATAACTACCTTAAATTTAGAAGCTCATAAGTACTGAAAGGATTAAGATTTTTTAATAGAAGTAATTTACAAATCTGTTTAACTTTCTGGAGCCAGTTAATATATATATATAAAAAAAAAGTTTTTCCCTTGATAACCCCTTTAATTGGCAACAAAGGTATCAAATAAAGCCATGCAATCTCTGAAGATACATATTATTACCGATGTGTGTAGCAATGAAGAGCTCACTGGCAATTTGGTGTCACTTTAAAGTCAATGCATTTAATTTATGCAATATTAGTTTTATTTTATACAATAAGTAGAAACACACCAGGCACTACCTTCCCTTTTAGTAAACACAGTCTTCATATGCCGGATTACCAGATGTAACTGCACTATAGCTGCTAACTTCGCTGTTGGAGTCTCCACAAATGACAGAGTTCATAGATAGCAATCCATATAGAAGTGAAGAGACTGTACACTCACCATTCAGCGTTGAGTTCGTTCTTTATTCATACAAAATGCTTCATAAAAACAGCTGGGCAGTGTGGGGACGCTCTGGAGGAACGCTGTCATAGGAGTATAGACGACCGTTTCAGTCCGGGGCGGACCTTCTTCTGGCCTCCTACAGGTGCACACTGTCCACACTGCACACTGTAACAAATCACCTTTGTGCAAGTAAAAACAGGGTTAAAAACAGGTTCGGAATGATCTACAGGAACGGGCCGAATTCAGCCCGGTCATTCATTCCTGCAGATCCCAAGGCTCCTGCCCTAAGAATCCAGCGTGTTTCCATCTGCATTATTATGTTTTCTCTATCTCCTCCATCTCTGAGAGGGGGGATACGCTGGATTCCAAAGAAGTGTAGGGACTTGGGATCGTTATTGTGTACCTCCTTCATATGATTTAATAACCTTGGAACCCCTTTGCCAGACCTTAGCGAATATAGGTGTTCCCTGTATCTTGTGAACAATTGTCTCTTCGTTTTACCGATATCATATCGGCCGCAATCACATATTAAACCATAAATGACATGTGTGCTCTTACATGTAATAACTTCTTTATTTACAATTTCTCTACCTCCCAGGTTGACAATGCTCTCTTTTGTATTCTGCGAACAATAAGAGCATTGCCCACACACATAGTTTCCTGGGGGTAGAGATGTAGTGAGCCAGTCACTGCGGCTTTTAGAGGTGCTGTCTGCGTTTTTTCTCATGTTTTTAACTAAATCACCTATAGTTTTTTCTTTTTTAAGGTAATTAGTGGTTTGTTATTAGCTATTTTTCTCAAGTCCTCATCCTGCTCTAAAAGACTCCAATTTTTAAACATAGCTTTTTTTTTATCACTTCATTAAGGGGAGTGTTGGAGAAGAAAAAGACAAAACGCCTATCTTCTTCTCGTCCACTCTCCTTTTTTCTGTGTTTTCTGTTTTTTAACAATTCTTTTCTCTCCATAGTTTCTGCTTTTATGTATGCTTGCTGAATAATGTCATCTGGATAGCCCCGTCTTTTCAATCTATCTTTTAGTTCGTTCGCTTGTGTTTGATAATTATTGTTGTTTGTGTTTATCCTTTTTAACCTGATAAACTGGCTATATGGTAGCCCTTTCTTCACATGTGGTCGGGTGTGAACTTTGAAAATGTAACAGAGTGTTCCTTGCGATTGTTTTACGGTGTCCTGTGATAGTCAGTTGTTTTTTTTCTATTGTAAGTAATGTGTCTAAAAACTCCAATTTTTTGTCACCAAAAGCCGCAGTGAAAAGCATATTCCATGTGTTATTTGTATTAAGATGACATACAAAATCGTTGAAGTTTTGTTCAGTACTGTCCCATATAATGATCACATCATCCACATATCGCTTGTAAAAGCGCACATGCGGAAGGTGTGGATTATTTTCGGAAAATGTATACCTGTCTTCGAACGCTGCAAGGAATAGGATGGCGAAGGTACAATATACCTTGGATGGATTTAATAAGGTGGGTGGTGTCTTTGAGATATGTCCTAGTGTTCTCTAACAGGGGGCGTAAGAGCCAATCTAGATATTGGGATATGTACTCTGTCACCGACCCTATTCCTGCCACCATAGGGCAGCCAGGTGGCTGATGTAGAGTTTTCTGGATTTGGAGTATTATATACCATTTTGCTGGTCTTGGATTTTGGGGAAGTAATTTTTCTGCTGTTTTACTACTTAGTATACCTGCATCCATTTGTTTTTTCAAAAAAGTTTTAAGGGTACCTAGAATTTTTTGAGTGGGATCTCCTCCTAATTTTTCATAAGTCTCTCTGTTGCCAAGTTGCCTTTCTGTTTCTTTTTGATAATCTTCTGTATACATCACCACCACTGAGCCGCCCTTGTCAGCTCTAATGATGGTGATGTCCTGCCTTGATGCCAATTTTTCCAGAGCTTTACGCTCTTTGTCTGGAATATTTTTGATGGCTTCAGGATAAATAAGGCTCTTAACATCTTGCAAAACTGCCTTTCTGATTAATTCTAGGGGGCTCCCTGGACTAATAGGTGGGTTAAATTTGGATGAATTCCCTCCTAAAAATAGGTCGTCCTCCTAATCTAAGTATGAAGGACCTTCAGATGTTAACCCTGCTAAAAGTTGAATGTTATTAATGTCCCCCGTGGTGCATTGGGGGCTGGGAGTAAATCCCAGGGGACCCAAATAACATTGAACTTCTCCCTCTTTTTTCCTTTCTACATCTTTTTTTTATGTTTTTATTTGCAAAAAATTTGAACAACTTGATTTTCCTAATCCCTTTCTGGATATCTATCTCGAAGTCTTCCTCACGGACATTTTCTGTAATTCCAAAATGTAGTCCTCTAGACAACACTTGTATCGTCTCTATGTCCAAGTTTTCCTTTGTTAAATTGACGACGTTATTTTCGTTCAGGTCTTGCGCCAGGTCACACTCTTGCGTTTTACTGCTGCGATGGTTTCTTTTCCTCCTTCTCCTTTTTGCTCATCTCTGACTTTTCCTAAAGGGACAGTTGAATCTCTATTACTTGTTCTTCCACTTTCAGGATTCATACTTGCAGCTTGATCGTCCGAAGCTGAATCAGACTCGGATGTCCAGAAATCCGATCTTTTTTTGTTTATACCCGTTTTATATTTTTGTTTTTTCATGTGATTTATGTGCGGCTTCACAGTTTTCCAGGTGAAAATTTTATTGTTCTGCAAATCATCTTTGTCACCTAAAAATTTGTTCCTTTTGCGTGTTTTGATATCAGCTTGTAAAGCTTGTATTTTTCTATTTAGAGTTTTGAAAAAACTGTTTTGCTGTTCTTTTGTAGTTCTTGAGTGATATCACAGACTTCACAGACTGATACTCCCGGTGGTTTTGTTCCAGGATTAATTGGGTTAATCTCAATGAGTTTTGCATGTGGGCTTGCTCCCATGCTTGTGCGAACTCCTTGTTTTCTTGGAACTGGGATGGACTTTTATAGATACGTAGACCTCTTGGTGATCGTCCGCTATCAATATATGCCTGTAGGGTATTTAGAGTCCAAAAAATTCTGGTTTCTCTGTCCACCAAGGAACTGATTTTGAATTCCAAGGATTTGGTACTCATTAATTGTGGATCATTCTGCACGTTACAGGACGTGAAAAATGCCCCAGCGTTCCTCCGTCCCATTTCTATATCTGGCTCTGATTCTGGGTTAATTTCCATCTCCATGGTTATGCTTGTTGACTTCTTATAGGGATAACTCCGGTGTGCTCACAATGTGCTAATAGAGTTCAGCATACAAAATATACAATGAGTAGAAACGCACCAGGCACTACCTTCCCTTTTAGTAAACACAGTCTTCATTTGCCGGATTACCAGATGTAACTGCACTATAGCTGCTAACTTCGCTGTGGGAGTCTCTACGTCTCACAGCGAAGTTAGCAGCTATAGTGCAGTTACATCTGGTAATCTGGCATATGAAGACTGTGTTTAATAAATTGGAAGGTAGTGCCTGGTGCGTTTCTACTTATTGTATATTTTGTATGCTGAACTCTATTAGCACATTGTGAGCACACCGGAGTTATCCCTATAAGAAATCTACAAGCATAACCATGGAGATGGAAATTAACCCGGAATTAGAGCCAGATATAGAAATGGGACGGATTCAAAATCAGTTCCTTCGCGGACAGAGAAACCAGAATTTTTTGGACTCTAAATTCCCTACAGGCATATATTGATAGCGGCCGATCACAAAGAGGTCTACGCATCTATAAAAGTCCATCCCAGTTCCAAAACAACAAGGAGTTCGCACAAGCATGGGAGCAAGCCCACGTGCAACACTCATTGAGATTAATCCAATTAATCCTGGAACAAAACCACCGGGAGTATCAGTCTGTGAAAACAGCACTGGAAGAAGCTAAATCTGAATATCACTCAAGAACTACAAAAGAACAGCAAAACTATTTTTTCAAAACTCTAAATAGAATAATACAAGCTTTACAAGCTGATATCAAAACACGCAAAAGGGACAAATTTTTACGCGACAAAGATGATTTGCAGAACAATAAAATTTTCACCTGGAAAACTGTGAAGCCGCATATAAATCACATGAAAAAACAAAAATCTAAAACGTGTATAAACAAAAAAAAGATCGGATTTTTGGACATCCGAGTCTTATTCAGCTTCGGACGGTCAAGCCGCAAGTATGAATCCTGAAAGTGGAAGAACAAGTAATAGAGATTCAACTGTCCCTTTAGGAAAAGTCAGAGACGAGCAAAAAGGAGAAGGAGGAAAAGAAACCATTGCAGCAGTAAAACGCAAGAGTGTGACCTGGCGCAAGACCTGAACGAAAATAACGTAGTCAATTTAACAAAGGAAAACTTGGACATAGAGACGATACAAGTGTTGTCTAGAGGACTAAATTTTGGAATTACAGAAAATTTCCGTGAGGAAGACTTTGAGATAGATATCCAGAAAGGGATTGGGAAAATCAACCTTTTCAAATTTTTAGCAAATAAAAACATAGAAAAAGATGTAGAAAGGAAAAAAGAGTGAGAAGATCAATGTTATTTGGGTCCCCTGGGATTTACTCCCAGCCCCCAATGCACCACGGGGGACATTAATAACATTCAACTTTTAGCAGGGTTAACATCTGAAGGTCCGTCATACTTAGATTATGAGGACGACCTATTTTTAGGAGGAAATTCATCCAACTTTAACCCACCTATTAGTCCAGGGAGCCCCCTAGAATTATTCAGAAAGGCAGTTTTGCAAGATGTTAAGAGCCTTATTTATCCTGAAGCCATCAAAAATATTCCAGACAAAGAGCGTAAATGTCACGATGCCGGCTGGCAGGTAGTGGATCCTCTGTGCCAGAGAGGGATTGGCGTGGACCGTGCTAGCGGACCGGTTCTAAGCCACTACTGGTTTTCACCAGAGCCCGCCGCAAAGCGGGATGGTCTTGCTGCGGCGGTAGTGACCAGGTCGTATCCACTAGCAACGGCTCACCTCTCTGGCTGCTGAAGATAGGCGCAGTACAAGGGAGTAGGCAAAAGCAAGGTCGGACGTAGCAGAAGGTCGGGGCAGGCAGCAAGGATCGTAGTCAGGGGCAACGGCAGAAGGTCTGGAAACACAGGCAAGGAACACACAAGGAACGCTTTCACTGGCACTAAGGCAACAAGATCCGGCGAGGGAGTGAAGGGGAAGTGAGGTGATATAGGGAAGTGCACAGGTGTAACCACTAATTGGAACCACTGCGCCAATCAGCGGCGCAGTGGCCCTTTAAATCGCAGAGACCCGGCGCGCGCGCGCCCTAGGGAGCGGGGCCGCGCGCGCCGGGACAGAACAGACGGAGAGCGAGTCAGGTAGGGGAGCCGGGGTGCGCATCGCGAGCGGGCGCTACCCGCATCGCGAATCGCATCCCGGCTGGCAGCGGAATCGCAGCGCCCCGGGTCAGAGGACGTGACCGGAGCGCTGCCGCGGGGAGAGTGAAGCGAGCGCTCCGGGGAGGAGCGGGGACCCGGAGCGCTCGGCGTAACAGTACCCCCCCCCTTGGGTCTCCCCCTCTTCTTAGAGCCTGAGAACCTGAGGAGCAGACTTTTGTCTAGGATGTTGTCCTCAGGTTCCCAGGATCTCTCTTCAGGACCACAACCCTCCCAGTCCACTAAAAAAAAATTTCTCCCTCTGACCTTTTTGGCAGCTAAAATTTCTTTGACCGAGAAGATGTCCGAGGAGCCGGAAACAGGAGTGGGAGGAACAGACTTGGGAGAAAAACGGTTGAGGATGAGTGGTTTGAGAAGAGAGACGTGAAAGGCATTAGGGATACGAAGAGAGGGAGGAAGAAGAAGTTTATAAGAGACAGGATTAATTTGACACAAAATTTTGAAAGGACCAAGATAGCGTGGTCCCAACTTGTAGCTAGGGACACGGAAGCGGACATATTTAGCGGAGAGCCATACCTTGTCTCCAGGGGAAAAAACGGGGGGAGCTCTTCTTTTCTTATCCGCGAACTTCTTCATGCGTGATGAAGCCTGTAAGAGAGAATTTTGGGTCTCTCTCCATATGATGGAAAGGTCACGAGAAATTTCATCCACAGCGGGCAGACCAGAGGGCAAGGGAGTAGGGAGGGGGGGAAGAGGGTGACGGCCGTACACCACGAAAAATGGGGATTTGGAGGAAGACTCAGAGACCCTGAAGTTATACGAGAATTCGGCCCATGGGAGGAGATCTGCCCAGTCATCCTGGCGGGAGGAAACAAAATGTCGCAAATAATCACCCAAGATCTGGTTAATCCTTTCTACTTGTCCATTGGACTGGGGATGATATGCAGAAGAAAAATTTAATTTAATCTTGAGTTGTTTACAGAGAGCCCTCCAGAATTTAGACACGAATTGGACGCCTCTATCCGAGACAATCTGCGTAGGCAATCCGTGAAGACGAAAAATGTGTACAAAAAATTGTTTAGCCAACTGAGGCGCAGAAGGAAGACCAGGAAGAGGGATGAAATGTGCCATTTTGGAGAATCGATCAACGACCACCCAAATAACAGTGTTGCCACGGGAAGGGGGTAAATCAGTAATAAAATCCATACCAATCAGAGACCAAGGCTGTTCGGGGACAGGCAGAGGATGAAGAAAACCAGCGGGCTTCTGGCGAGGAGTCTTATCCCGGGCACAGATAGTGCAGGCTCGCACAAAGTCCACAACATCCGTCTCCAGAGTCGGCCACCAATAGAAGCGGGAGATGAGTTGCACAGATTTCTTGATACCCGCATGACCTGCGAGATGGGAGGAGTGACCCCATTTGAGGATTCCGAGGCGTTGGCGAGGAGAAACAAAGGTCTTTCCTGGAGGAGTCTGCCTGATGGAGGCAGGAGAAGTGGAGATCAGGCAGTCAGGTGGAATGATGTGTTGCGGAGAGAGTTCAACTTCTGAGGCATCCGAGGAACGAGAGAGAGCATCGGCCCTAATGTTCTTATCGGCAGGACGAAAGTGAATCTCAAAATTAAATCGGGCAAAGAACAGAGACCACCGGGCCTGGCGAGGATTCAGCCGTTGGGCAGACTGGAGGTAGGAGAGGTTCTTGTGGTCGGTGTAGATAATAACAGGAGAACTTGATCCCTCCAGCAGATGCCTCCATTCCTCAAGTGCTAATTTAATGGCTAGAAGCTCTCGATCCCCGATGGAGTAGTTCCTCTCCGCTGGAGAGAAGGTCCTAGAGAAAAAACCACAAGTGACAGCATGCCCGGAAGAATTTTTTTGTAGAAGAACAGCTCCAGCTCCCACTGAGGAGGCATCAACCTCCAATAGGAAGGGTTTGGAAGGGTCAGGTCTGGAGAGGACGGGAGCCGAAGAAAAGGCAGACTTGAGTCGTTTAAAGGCGTCTTCTGCTTGAGGAGGCCAGGACTTGGGATCAGCATTTTTTTTGGTTAAAGCCACGATAGGAGCCACAATGGTAGAAAAATGTGGAATAAATTGCCTGTAATAATTGGCGAACCCCAAAAAGCGTTGGATAGCACGGAGTCCGGAGGGGCGTGGCCAATCTAAGACGGCAGAGAGTTTGTCTGGATCCATCTGTAGTCCCTGGCCAGAGACCAAATATCCTAGAAAAGGAAGAGATTGGCATTCAAACAGACATTTCTCAATTTTGGCATAGAGTTGGTTGTCACGAAGTCTCTGAAGAACCATGCGGACATGCTGGCGGTGTTCTTCTAGATTGGCAGAAAAAATTAGGATATCGTCCAGATATACAACAACACAGGAGTATAACAGATCACGAAAAATTTAATTGACAAAGTCTTGGAAGACGGCAGGGGCGTTGCACAGTCCAAAGGGCATGACCAGATACTCAAAGTGTCCATCTCTGGTGTTAAATGCCGTTTTCCACTCGTCCCCCTCTCTGATGCGGATGAGGTTATAGGCGCCTCTTAAGTCCAATTTAGTGAAGATGTGGGCACCTTGGAGGCGATCAAAGAGTTCAGAGATGAGGGGTAAGGGGTAGCGGTTCTTAACCGTGATTTTATTAAGACCGCGGTAGTCAATGCAAGGACGTAGGGAGCCATCCTTTTTGGACACAAAGAAAAATCCGGCTCCGGCAGGAGAGGAGGATTTACGGATAAAGCCCTTTTGTAGATTCTCCTGGACGTATTCGGACATGGCAAGAGTCTCTGGGGCAGAGAGAGGATAAATTCTGCCCCGGGGTGGAGTAGTGCCCGGGAGGAGGTCGATAGGGCAATCATAAGGCCTGTGAGGAGGTAGAGTCTCAGCTTGTTTTTTGCAGAAAACATCCGCGAAGTCCATATAGGCCTTAGGGAGACCGGTTACTGGAGGAACCACAGAGTTACGGCAAGGGTTACTGGGAACCGGTTTTAGACAGTTCTTGGAACAAGAGGACCCCCAACTCTTGATCTCCCCAGTGGACCAATCCAGGGTAGGGGAATGAAGTTGAAGCCAGGGAAGTCCAAGGAGAATTTCCGAGGTGCAATTGGGGAGGACCAAAAGTTCAATCCTCTCATGATGAGATCCGATGCTCATAAGAAGGGGCTCCGTGCGGAAACGTATGGTACAGTCCAATCTTTCATTATTTACACAATTGATGTAGAGGGGTCTGGCGAGACTGGTCACCGGGATGTTGAACCTGTTGACGAGAGAGGCCAAAATAAAATTTCCTGCAGATCCAGAGTCCAAGAAGGCCACTGTAGAGAAGGAGAAGGCAGAGGCAGACATCCGCACAGGCACAGTAAGACGTGGAGAAGCTGAGTAGACATCAAGGACTGTCTCACCTTTGTGCGGAGTCAGCGTACGTCTTTCCAGGCGGGGAGGACGGATAGGACAATCTCTCAGGAAGTGTTCGGTACTAGCACAGTACAGGCAGAGGTTCTCCATACGGCGTCGTGTCCTCTCTTGAGGTGTCAGGCGAGACCGGTCGACCTGCATAGCCTCCACGGCGGGAGGCACAGGAACAGATTGCAGGGGACCAGAGGAGAGAGGAGCCGAGGAGAAGAAACGCCTCGTGCGAACAGAGTCCATATCTTGGCGGAGTTCCTGACGCCTTTCGGAAAAACGCATGTCAATGCGAGTGGCTAGGTGAATAAGTTCATGTAGATTAGCAGGAATTTCTCGTGCGGCCAGAACATCTTTAATGTTGCTGGATAGGCCTTTTTTGAAGGTCGCGCAGAGGGCCTCATTATTCCAGGACAATTCTGAAGCAAGAGTACGGAATTGTACGGCATACTCGCCAACGGAAGAATTACCCTGGACCAGGTTCAACAGGGCAGTCTCAGCAGAAGAGGCTCGGGCAGGTTCCTCAAAGACACTTCGGATTTCCGAGAAGAAGGAGTGTACAGAGGCAGTGACGGGGTCATTGCGGTCCCAGAGCGGTGTGGCCCATGACAGGGCTTTTCCGGACAGAAGGCTGACTACGAAAGCCACCTTAGACCTTTCAGTGGGAAACAGGTCCGACATCATCTCCAGATGCAGGGAACATTGGGAAAGAAAGCCACGGCAAAACTTAGAGTCCCCATCAAATTTATCCGGCAAGGATAAGCGTATCCCAGGAGCGGCCACTCGCTGCGGAGGAGGTGCAGGAGCTGGCGGAGGAGATGACTGCTGAAGCTGTGGTAGTAACTGTTGTAGCATAACGGTCAGTTGAGACAGCTGTTGGCCTTGTTGCGCTATCTGTTGTGACTGCTGGGCGACCACCGTGGTGAGATCAGCGACAACTGGCAGAGGAACTTCAGCGGGATCCATGGCCGGATCTACTGTCACGATGCCGGCTGGCAGGTAGTTGATCCTCTGTGCCAGAGAGGGATTGGCGTGGACCGTGCTAGCGGACCGGTTCTAAGCCACTACTGGTTTTCACCAGAGCCCGCCGCAAAGCGGGATGGTCTTGCTGCGGCGGTAGTGACCAGGTCGTATCCACTAGCAACGGCTCACCTCTCTGGCTGCTGAAGATAGGCGCGGTACAAGGGAGTAGCCAAAAGCAAGGTCGGACGTAGCAGAAGGTCGGGGCAGGCAGCAAGGATCGTAGTCAGGGGCAACGGCAGAAGGTCTGGAAACACAGGCAAGGAACACACAAGGAACGCTTTCACTGGCACTAAGGCAACAAGATCCGGCGAGGGAGTGAAGGGGAAGTGAGGTGATATAGGGAAGTGCACAGGTGTAACCACTAATTGGAACCACTGCGCCAATCAGCGGCGCAGTGGCCCTTTAAATCGCAGAGACCCGGCGCGCGCGCGCCCTAGGGAGCGGGGCCGCGCGCGCCGGGACAGAACAGACGGAGAGCGAGTCAGGTAGGGGAGCCGGGGTGCGCATCGCGAGCGGGCGCTACCCGCATCGCGAATCGCATCCCGGCTGGCAGCGGAATCGCAGCGCCCCGGGTCAGAGGACGTGACCGGAGCGCTGCCGCGGGGAGAGTGAAGCGAGCGCTCCGGGGAGGAGCGGGGACCCGGAGCGCTCGGCGTAACAGTAAAGCTCTGGAAAAATTGGCATCAAGGCCGGACATCACCATCACTAGAGCCGACAAGGGCGGCTCAGTGGTGGTGATGTATACAGAAGATTATCAAAAAGAAACAGAAAGGCAACTTGGCAACAGAGAGACTTGTGAAAAATTAGGAGGAGATCCCACTCAAAAATTTCTAGGTACCCTTAAAACTTTTTTGAAAAAACAAATGGATGCAGGTATACTAAGAAGTAAAACAGCAAAAAAAATTACTTCTCCAAAATCCAAGACCAGCAAAATGGTATATAATACCCAAAATCCACAAAACTCTACATCAGCCACCTGGCCGCCCTATGGTGGCAGGAATAGGGTCGGTGAAAGAGTACGTATCCCAATATCTAGATTGGCTCTTACGCCCCCTGTTAGAAAACACTAGGACATATCTCAAAGACACCACCCACCTTATTACATCCATCCAATTCTTTGATTTAAAACCGAATGACAAGCTCGCGAGTATCGATGTAGAGAGCCTATATACCTGTATCCCGATGGACACGGGTATACGGGCTATCCAATACTTTCTACAATAAATTAACAAAACGAAACAATTTATAGATTTTGTCTGCGAAACGCTAGCATTTGTGCTGTCTAATAATACATTCAAATGCGGTTCCCAGTGGTACCGGCAACATGCCGGTATCGCGATGGGTACACCGGTATCTTGTACCTTCGCCATCCTATTCCTTGCAGTGTTCGAAGACAGGTATATATTTTCCAAAAATAATCCACACCTTCCGCATGTACTCTTTTACAAGCGATATGTGGATGATGTGATCATTATATGGGACAGTACTGAACAAAAATTCAATGATTTTGTATGTCATCTTAATACAAATAACACATGGAATATGCTTTTCACTGTGGCTTTTGGTGACAAAAAACTGGAGTTTTTAGACACATTACTTACAATAGAAAAAGAACAACTGACTATCACAGGATACCGTAAAACAATCGCAAGGAACACTCTGTTACATTTTCAAAGTTCACACCCGACCACATGTGAAGAAAGGGCTACCATATAGCCAGTTTATCAGGCTAAAAAGGATAAACACAAACAACAATAATTATCAAATACAAGCGAACAAACTAAAGGATAGATTGATAAGACGGGGCTATCCAGATGACATTATTCAGCAAGCATACATAAAAGCAGAAACTATAGAGAGAAAATAATTTTTTAAAAACAAAAAACACAGAAAAAAGGAGAGTGGACGAGAAGAAGATAGGCGTTTTGTCTTTTCCTTCTCCAACACTCCCCTTAATAAAGTGATAAAAAAAAAGCTATGTTTAAAAATTGGAGTCTTTTAGAGCAGGATGAGGACTTGAGAAAAATAGCTAATAACAAACCACTAATTACCTTTAAAAAAAAAAAAAAAAACTATAGGTGATTTAGTTAAAAACATGAGAAAAAACGCAGACAGCACCTCTAAAAGCCGCAGTGACTGGCTCACTACATCTCTACCCCCAGGAAACTATGTGTGTGGGCAATGCTCTTATTGTTTGCGGAATACGAATGAGAGCATTGTCAACCTGGGAGGTAGAGAAATTGTAATTAAAGAAATTATTACATGTAAGAGCACACATGTCATTTACGGTTTAATATGTGATTGCGGCCGATATGATATCGGTAAAATGAAGAGATAATTGTTCACAAGATACAGGGAACACCTATATTCGCAAAGGTCTGGCAAAGGGGTTCCAAGGTTATTAAATCATATGAAGGAGGTACACAATAACGATCCCAAGGCGCTACACTTCTCTGGAATCCAGCGTATCCCCCCTCTCAGAGATGGAGGAGATAGGGAAAACATAATAATGCAGATGGAAACACACTGGATTCTTAGGACAGGAGCCTTGGGATCAGCAGGAATGAATGACCGGGCTGAATTTGGCCCGTTCCTGTAGATCATTCCGAACCTGGTTTTAACCCTGTTTTTACTTGCACAAAGGTGATTTGTTACTAGGAGAAGGTTCCCTTCCCCACGTACCTGGTCATAAATTTCCTAGGACAGTGTGCACCTGTAGGAGGCCAGAAGAAGGTCCGCCCCGGACCGAAACGGTCGTCTATACTCCTATGACCACCGTTCCTCCAGAGCATCCTCACACTGCCCTGCTGTTTTTATGAAGCATTTTGTATGAATAAAGAACGAACTCTACGCTGAATGGTGAGTGTACCGTCTCTTCACTTCTATATGGATTGTTAGTTTTATTTTAGTTGGCTGAAATGTAGTAAGCCACACAGCCTCTGAAAGTTGTTATCTACTGAAGCATGCGGCTAAAAATGTTTTCTGTTTTATTGCAAGTTGCAACTGCTTTGTTTGAAACTATCTTTAAAGGCAAAAAAATTATGTTGGAAATCTCATGATTTGGATTTCCAGGGCCAATTAGAAACACACAAGCCATAAAGCACCTTTTTTTTAACCAATCCTTCAGGTTCACTTAGAAAGGACTATCAAGTATTGCAGAGTAGACCACCCAAGCCACCATTTACTAAAGTAGTACCACACTTGAAAAGAGATGTTCAAGAGGAGATATTATCACTTTCTCAAAGTATATAAATGGCCCATAAATAAGATATGGGGAAAAACTGTTTCAGGTAAAGACCCCCTCAAAGTATAAAACTCCCTCTGCCTCCAGAGGCAATAAGCCATCTTTACATAAGAACTATGAATTTATGGAATAGTGTGACTCAGGAACGGTTTACAGCAAAACCAGTTGAGGCCTGCCAAACAGCCTTAGAAAAATTCTTAGAAAAAAATATGATTAATGTGTATGTACAAATATAGCATCACTTTCCCTCTCCTTTAATCCACACTTGACCTCTGAGTCAGGTGGGAAAGTGATCCTGGGGCCATCTGCCTCATAATAGTTTTTTTGCCTTCCTTTGCACTTACACAGTAGGGTTATAGGATGGACTTGATGAGCTTTTGTCTTTTTTACCCTTACAGACTATGGAACTATATAGAAATATGTATAAAATGTAAAGCAAAGCCTCTTCAAAAAAGATTTTGAATCAATATTGGATGAGTTCCATTAAATGCTCCTAGTTTTGGAATCTTAGGGTGTTGGGATGTGATATAAGGGTGTCCACATACTTTTGCCTTATCAATCATTGGCAATGCTACAAGTCCAAGGAAGTATCTATCTATCTATCTATCTATCTTATCTTCCTGAGAATAAAAACTATAATAAACAAAAGTTTCCTAGATGTCTAAAATGCTTAACCTCAATGCATTAAAATGGAAATGTTTGCACATCCTCACCCCCTCTGACTTCTACTGCATTTTTCATCTTGTAACCTACATGAAATCTTAATTTTTGACTAGAGATTTTTTGTAATGGAGATGTTATTGGTTCTGTAATAAGAAGCAGTCCAGGCCCTGTTGTGGAATGTGCACTGCTGAGGCTTTTGAGAATATTGAAAAGACTTCATTATTTTTTTTTCAATACAATCCCTAAATTCTACCATTTTATTACCTGAACCAAAAGTGTTTCAATATGCCATCCATCACCTTGACCAATGTAAAATGTTGAATATTCAGATTAAATTGGAACTTTTTTTCTATGAATAGGGAATTTGATTCAATTCTATAATATATGGCGTCTCAAGGGAAAGAAAATTGAGCTGAAGGTCGCTTAAGGCAAGTGAGAAAATTGTATTATCCAAATACAAAATTCTATTTCTCATCATCAAAACCTGAAATACAGCCATGGGGAATCAGGGGGTCACTGGAGAATTCAATTAGATGAAAATGGAAAAAGAGCATATTTCAACTCAACTTTCATTTTCCCAAACAAGTGGCAACCATAAGCCTAAAGAGTAACGTGGAAATGTCTGCAAATCCTGTAACTTTTATTCCAGGAAGACTAAGAAAACATGTCATTATGCAAAAGAATGAAGGTAAAATATCAGCTGTGTGTTTCTTATGCCCCATTTGCTTTCTCATCATCCCCTGATACATCTATAAATAGTAATATTGATTTAGTTTTCAGTATACAGTATATTTTCAGATAACTAAATTGTAGCATGAGAAATCAGCCCAAGACTATGCTTTAATTTACATCTTTAATTTGTCTTATTAACTTACAGTATTATTAGGCAGTAAAAAGAGATTCCTGGATGATAAAGCAATAGAGAAATATATATTGTATTTCTGCAACACAGAACACTTTGCCATGTAAAAAGTTTTCTTTTAACAAAAGTTTGGACACAGGTGTCTGTCTAAATTTCACCAGAAATAGCTACGCTTATATGACTCAAGAAGCTCTACGTTTTAATATACAATGCATTCAGAAAGTTTCTATTCACTTTAACATTGTGTTATGTTGTGGCCTTGTGCTAAAATGAGATAAACATATCTTTGTTTCCCATTCTTCTAAACTCAATACAGCATAAGGAGAATGTGAAAATAGAATTGTTGACAATTTTGCTAATATATTAGCAAAACTTTAATTTCACAAGGACATGAGTATTTAGACCCATGCAATCTTAGTTCTATGGTTCTCCCATTTCTCTTGATCATCTTGGAAATGTTTCTATACCTTGATTGGAGTCACCTGTGGTAAATGTAGTTGATTGGACAGGATTTGGAAAGACACGCCCCTGTCTACATAAGGTCTCACAGCTGACAATGCATATTAAAGCAAAAACCAAGCCATTAGGAGGAAAGAACTGGCTGTAGAGCTCAGAGACAAGATTGTGTGGAAGTACAGACCTAAAGAAGGGTACAAAAAGATTTCGGCTACACTGAAAGTTTCCAAGAGCATAGTGGCCTCTACAACTCTTAAATAGAAAAAAAATGGAACAACCAGAACTCTTCCTAGAGGTAGCCAGTCCAACAAACTAAAAGGGCGAAGGACCTTGATAAGAGAGGGGACCAAGAATGACTAATGGTCACTCTGGTTGAGCTCAAAAGATAAGAGAAACTTCCAGAAGGTCAACCATCACTGCAGCACTCCATAATCTGGGCTTTATCACAGAGTGGCCTGAAAGAAGCCTCTCCTCATTAACCTATTAAGGACCAAGGGCGTACTTGTATGTCCTGGTCCCAATACCGGTGTTTAAAGCACACTCACGGGCTGAGTGTGCTTCAAACCCAGTGGATCCTGATTGCTATGAGCAGCCAGGACCCGGGGTTAATGCCGGACATCACCAATTGGGCCGATGCCTGGCATTAACCCTTTAGACGCTGCGATCAAAGTTGATTGCAGCTTCTAAAGTGAAAGAAAAACAATCCCAGCAGCTCAGCAGAAGACAGAGGGAGGATTATCTATGACCCAACTTGTTGCCTTAACACTTTTGAAAGGGTCTGTAACTATCAAGTAGGGGGGTGTATACATAAAATCTGCCCCTTCACTAATTGAATATTACTACTGTATCTTGGGGATATTGGCCCTAGTTAACAGGGTTTTCCTATCTATAAAGTTATCCCCTTTCCACAATTTTTCCCAATTGGGGAATGCATGGACCAGCGGCGTGCATGTTCAACTTGCTGTTCCATTGTAAGAGAAGACTGTGAGCTAAGTTTTCGAGACCATGGGGGCCAGCATTAGGAGCCCCCTGCAATCAACTACTAATCATTTTCTGTGGATAGGGGAAAGCCATCACACCCCCTCCCATAGGAATTTATGAAGGGGGCATGGTGTGACGTCATGAACATGTCCATTAACGCCGCAGCATCGGCCCGGAGATCATGGTTGGCTCCAGCATCCGGACCCCTTGTATCAGATACTTTGGATACGGGATAACATGTCTAGGGTCGGAGTACCCCTATAACGTGTTTGGAGTGATAGTTTGCCGGTTTCCATGAAACAGTTAACAACATAGAGGCAGGGATTTATTCCCCCCTTTTGTCATGTTGATGGATGCAGGGCTAGGATTACAAAACCTTGTAGGTGACTGTAGGCAAAGAGCAAAGCAACCATGCCACCATGAGGGAGTGAAACTATTGAGAGTAAAAAAACATGTGAGCTTCTTGCCATGTTGCTGGCGACTTGATGTGTTGTTGAGATTCTGTAGTGTTGCTGATATATCTTGACTACTGTGAGGAAGTAGAGGGTAGAGGAAGGGTGCTGCATGTATCCCAAGAAATGGGTTTTCACACAGCAATTGTTGCCTCTGTAATAGAGAGAAGGGCTGACAGACATCAGGAGGGCCACATCCATAACTGCTGTGGTGGACAGGAACAGATTGGAATGGTAGAGGAGAGCCTCCCTACATGACAAGTTACAAGCCATGACCAGTGGGGATGTATCACCTAAATTTATTTTACTGATTACAGCCAGATACTGAAACATGTTCTTTTTTAGTTATTTTTTTTTTTTTTTGTGTGTGTGTAATTTTTTTAGTCTGCAGATGACCCATTGACATGAATTAGAGAGATTTCTGGGCATGCTCTGTGACCTGTGCGGAGATCATTCTACAGGGAAAGGGGACTGAGCTCTGAGCTTCAGCTATAGTGAATGATTTCTTATGTATCTAATGATATCATATTTCACTGTAATTCTGTCTGTTATCAAAATGGGAAGACTGCTGGAAAGTGATCTTTACAGAACAGGAAGTCTTGGCTTAATATTACACCTATTGGCCAGAATGAAAACTGCAAGATTTCAGAACTACTTTACAATATAGATCGTAAAAATGGGAAATTAGAAGAAAAATTATCAAAAACCTTAACATAAAAACTTGATCTAAATAAAAGATCATTTTCTGATGACACATTGTCTAAAAGAATATTTATAAGTACTGTGCCTCTATGTGACATCCATTATGTTTTATAAATATTGGAAATGCCAAGCCATTTGCCTCACAGTGGACTGTGTCTATTTTGAAACATTCCTCTTCCTCTGCCTGAGCTATTGCCTACCATCTTACAGGTTCACCTTTGGATAGGCCATCAATATCAAAGTCATGGAACATCCCTTTAAAAACAAATCCCTCAAAAAATAAAATGGATTAACAAAAGAGTATGGTGGTTTAAAGGGGTATTCCGGCCATAGACATCTTATCCCCTATTCAAAGGATAGGGGATAAGTTGTCTATGGCCGGAATACCCCTTTAATCCTGCAAATCAGAGCGATGCTTTAAAGTTTTATGTTTAATTCACATTACAATTTCCCCAGATATGCTTTAGTGAAGGTCATTGCAATCCACACAGACTCTAAATGAGAAACCACTTTTGATCTCATTTATTCCATTCCAGAAGATTGTGTACTCTATATTCATTCACTACTTTACCTTAGAAGGAATGTATGATTAAAATATAAATGGCTTTGTGTCGTGTGATTTTTTTTTTTTTTTCCTGTGGTGGAATTGTCAGGAAAGATGTTTTAGAGTCTAATGTTAACTTAATTGAAAAATATGAGCATGTTATACAAGTTATAATAACACAGCACCAGTAAACTGCATAATATCTGCTCATAGCTCAACCACAAATTGAAGCACTAGACTGAAAAAGTGGCCTATATACGTAACAAACCACTTACAAAACCAAATGCTCCATCTGATACATTTTATTATATTCTAACTAGATGTACTGTATATTAAAGACTATTGCATTTAGCTGAAGAACATGAATCAATTGTAACTGTGCAGCTAACCATGGAGTCCAACACTAGTTTTGTACTTAAATTAAATTTAAAAAGCCATGAAGTGCTTAAAATTTCAGAAAAAAAATAATTAAATTGTCATTCATCATTCAATTTGAAAACTGATGAGAAAAGTGGAAGGCCTAAGACTTTCTTCAAGTGTACACTTTTTTCCTTAGCGTTTTTTTTTTTTTTAGACCATAAAAAATGTGACTCTTTTTTAATTCATTTGGGGGGATCTTTAGGGCTCAATCACATGGGTATATTACCTGCGGAAGTTCTGCAGCGGACTCTGGGATGCTTTTACTTTTCATTCTGATTCCGAGATCATTTTTTCATGACATATTCTACTTTATGTTAGTGGTAAATTTTCGGCTATACTTGCATCATTTCTTGGTAAAAAAAAATCCTAAATTTGATGAAAAATGTATACATTTTGCATTTTTTTTACTTTGAAACTCTCTGCTTATAAGGAAAATGGACATCCCAAATAAATTATAGACAATGGGGGAGATTTATCAAATGATTTAGACTGTTTTTTCCTGTCTAAATTTGTCGCACAGAAAGTCGCAGTCTAAATATGTGCGACTTTTCTGCGACTTTTGCTGTAGAGGATTTTTAGGACATGATGCATGCTTGTCTATTTTAGACGGAAATGCATTGGAAAATGCATTGGTGCGGAATTTATCAAGTGCGACTTTTGTGCGACAAGTCGCATCTGCCCAAAATACGCTTAAATGTCAGACCATGTTGGAGCAGGTCTAAATGCAGTTTAAGCTGTAGACCCTGAAGTCTGAGCACAGAATTTATCAAGGGCTGTGAGACCTTTGATAAATTAGGAGCACAATAGACAGGAGACTACCACATACGCTGGTCTATAAGCATACCCAGAATAGACTAGATTAGTAAATGTCCCCCAATATGTCTACTTTATGTTTGCATCATAAAGTTGACATGTTTTTACTTTTGGAATACATCAGAGGGCTTCAAAGTTCAGCAACAATTTTTCACGAAAATTTCAAAATCAAAATTTTTCAGGGACCAGTGGATTTGAGGGGCTTTCATGTTAGAAATACCCCTCAAATTACCCAATTATAAAAACTGCACCCCTCAAAGTATTCAAAATGACATTCAGAAAGTTTGTGAACCCTTTAGGTGTTTCACAGGAATAGCAGCAAAATAAAGGAGAGAATTCAAAATCTTAATTTTTTACACTCGTATGTTCTTGTATACTCATTTGTTTAAAAAAAAAAAAAAGGGTAAAAGGAGAAAAAGCTCCCCAAAATTTGTAACCCAATTTCTCTTGAGTAAGGAAATATATATGTGGACGTAAAGTACTCTGCTGGCGCACTACAAGGCTCAGAAGGGAAGGAGCGACAATGGGATTTTGGAGAGTGAATTTAGCTGAAATGGTTTTTGGGGGGCATGTCACATTTAGGAAGCCCCTATGGTGCCAGAACAGCAACAAAAAAAAATCACATGGCATACCATTTTGGAAACTACACCCCTCAAGGAACATAACAAGGGGTACAGTGAGCCTTAACACCCCACAGATGTTTGATGACTTTTTGTCATAGTGAAAAACAATTTTTTTCACTAAAATGCTGGTTTTTACCCAAATTTAAAGTAATAGGAGAAAATGCCCCCCAAAATTTGTAACATAATTTCTTCTGAGTATGGAAATACCCCATGTGTGGATTTAAAGTGCTATTCTGGCGAACTAGAATGCTCAGAAGAGAAGGAGCGCCATTGAGCTTTTGGAGAGAGAATTTGTTTGGAATGGGATCTGGGGCCATGTGCGTTTACAACCCCCCCCCCCCCTCCTGTGGTGCCAGAACAGTGGACCCCCAACATGTGACCCAATTTTGGAAACTACACCCCTCATGGAATGTACTAAGGGGTGCAGTGAGCATTTATACCCCAATGCCCTTTGACAGATCTTTGTGACAGTGGGCTGTGCAAATGAAAAAATTCATTTTTCATTTTCACGGACCACTGTTCCAAAACTCTGTCAGACACCAGTGGGGTGTAAATGCTCACTGCACCCCTTATTACATTGCATGAGGGGTGTAGTTTCCAAAATGGGGTCACATGGGGGTCCACCGTTCTGGCACCATGGGGGCTTTGTATTCACACGTGGCCTTCAATTCCGGACAAATTCTCTCTCCAAAAGCCCAATGGAGCTCCTTCTTTTCTGAGCATTGTAGTGCACCCGCAGAGCACTTTACGTCCATATATGGGCTATTTCCATACTCCAAATGGGTTACAAATTTTGGGGGGCTTTTTTCATATTTTCCCCTGTGAACATAGAAAATTTAGGGTAACACCAGCATTTAAAGGGGTACTCCGGTGAAAACCTTTTTTCTTTTAAATCAACTGGTGCCAGAAAGGTAAACATATTTGCAAATTACTTCTATTAAAAAATCTTAATCCTTCCAGTACTTATTAGCTGCTGACTGCTGCAGAGGAAATTCCTTTCTTTTTGGAACACTAATGACATCACGAGCACAGTGCTCTCTGCTAACATCTCTTTCCATTTTTTTAAATCCCACTAAGGACAACAATAAATAAAGACTTATTATTATTATAATAACGCCAGCAAAGAGCACTGTGCTCGTGATGTCATCAGAGAGCATTCCAAAAAGAAAAGAATTTCCTCTGTAGTATTCATCAGCTAATAACTACAGGAAGGATTAATATTTTTTAATAGAAGTAATTTACAAATCTGTTTAACTTTCCGGAGCCAGTTGATTTAAAAGAAAAAAGGTTTTCACCGGAGTACCCCTTTAAGTGATTATTTTTTTTTCATTTTCACATCCAACTTTAACAAAAATTGGCAAGCACCTGTTGGGTGTTAAGGCTCACTATACCCCTTGTTACATTCTGTAAGGGGTGTAGTTTCCAAAATGGAAATCACCAAATTAGGCCTCAAATGTACATAGTGTGTTCTCACTCCCGAGCCCTGTTGTGCGCCCGCAGAGCATTGGACGTCAACATATGGGGTATTTCCGTACTCAGGAGAAATTGCGTTACAAGTTTTGGGGGGTATTTTTTTCCTTTTACCTCTTGTGAAACTGAAAAGTATGGGGCTACACCAGCATATTAGTGCAAAAAAATTTTTTTTTTTACACTAACAGGCTGGTGTAGACCCCAACTTTTCCTTTTCATACAGGGTAAAAGGAGAAAAAGTGCCCCCAAAATTTGTAAAGCAATTTCTCCCGAGTACGGAAATACCCCATATGTGGCCCTAAACTGTTTCCTTGAAACATGACAGGGCTCCGTGGTGAGAGAGTGCCATGCGCATTTGAGGCCTAAATTTGGGATTTGCATAGGGGTGGACTCGGATGCAAGCGTTACAATTGCCTCCGCTACCAAAAATATTCTACGCCAGTGATTCCCAAACAGGGTGCTTCCAGCTGTTGCTAAACTCCCAGCATGCCTGGACGGTCAGTGGCTGTCCGGCAATGCTGGGAGTTGTTGTTTTGCAAAAGCTGGAGGCTCCATTTTGGAAACACTGCCGTACGAGACGTTTTTCATTTTTATTGGGGGGGAAGCGGGGGACAGTGTAAGGATGTGTATATGTAGTGTTTTACCCTTTTGTGTGTTAGTGTGTAGTGTAGAGTTTTTAGGGTACATTCGCACTGGCCGGGGTTTACGGTGTGTTTCCCGCTAGGAGTTTAAGCTCTGGCGGAAAATTTGCTGCAGCTCAAGCTTGAAGCAGGAAACTCACTGTAAACCCCCGCCCATGTGAACGTACCCTGTACTTTCACAGGGGGGGCAGACCATGCATGCTGGGAGTTGTAGTTGTGCAACAGCTGGAGGCACACTGGTTGGAAAACCTTCAGTTAGGTTCTGTTACCTAACTAATTATTTTTCAACCAGTGTGTCTCCAGCTGTTGCAAAACTACAACTCCCAGCATGTACTGATCGTCAAAGGGCATGCTGGAAGTTGTAGTTATGCAACAGCTGGAGGCATGCAACTACAACTCCCAGCATGCTGAGACAGTTGTTTGCTGTTCGTGCATGCTGGGAGTTGTAGTTTTGAAAGATTTATAGGGCCACAGTTTAGAGACCAACGCACAGTGATCTCCATACTATACCCTCTATATCCAAACTACAAATCCCAGCATGCCTAAACAGCAAACAGCTGTCTGGGCTGCTGGGAGTTGAAGTTTTGTAACATCTGGAGGGCTACAGTATAGTGACAACTGTATAGTGGTCTCCAAACTGTGGCCCTCCAGATATTACTATGCAACATTGCCACACCTCATCGCCGCCGCACCAGGGAGAGGATCGCCACCCGCCGCTACTGGTAAGGGACCTCCACCACCGCCGCTTGCTGGACAATTCCCCCACTCTGCCCGGACTACCGTGGGTGGGCAGAGCAGGGGAACCAAACTTTAACCCCCACCGCCCCGATCTGATATTGGTCGGTCACTTCTGACCGAACAATAGCAGGGATAGGACAGCCCCAATCCCCATTGGACAGCCCCAATCCCCCTTATTTTCCCCGGAGCCCAGTATGACCTGGTATCGCCGCAGATCGCCGGTCTGAAATCGCCGACATGGGGGGATCTCAGGACCCCCCCAGGCATTGGCACTGGATGCCTGCTGAACGATTTCAAGTCAATGATAGCAAAAGATTGAAGTCAATGGCAGTAAAATCTGCTGCAGATTTTCTGCAGCAGATACGCTGTGGAAATTCCATAGGTAATCCGACCGTGTGAACATACCCTTATAGTGTAATTTTTTTCCTTCCCAAAAAAATTTTTTTTGTCCTTGCATTTTTACTTATGTTTTTCTCCAGTTACATTATTCTCATTAAAAGTCATGTGATTCTTTGATCATGTGATTCACAAAAAAACACACACATTTACACATGCAAAATAAAAAACTAAAATACTACAAATTTAGTTTAAAAAAAAATGCCACACCTAAAGCATGCTGTGTTTTTGCAAAACTGTCACTACAAAGTGGACCTCAAGTGAGGAAAAAAATGCCACAAAGTAAAGGGCTTTTCCCTATTGATTTCCTGATAACTATCACATTTTCACCTTTACTGTAAAAATATCCCCTTGCTGAAACTAACTTGTTTGCATGATTTTGTTTCCTGATCATTTTCTTGTTTCTCTTTCTTCCTCATATGATATCCTGGAACAGGGCTTAGGTCAGAGAAAATCAATGTGGAATATTACTTGCAGCATAATTACATAGAGGGCCATAATTTCTCATAGCTGCAGCTTTTCCTGCATCAGTACTTAGCTCATAGCTTGCGACATCAATGAATAAGAAATTAGGTAGATTTCCTGTAATTTTAATCTGCTTTGCTATGTAAGTAAAGAGTTACTACACAAAATTATTACTGAAAAAAACGAAAGTTTACAGTAGTAGCCATTAAACAGATTTATAATGCCTGAGCTTGTAGTCAAGTTAGACTGCATTTTTCAAGTCATCAAACAGTCTATGTAGAAAAAGACTTCAACCTACCTTCCGGAAACAATAATCCAGCGCTTGATAAAACTAATTTTTTTATTATCTAACTTTAAGATACAGCAATACACCAGTGCACAAACAGTCATGACCCCTGGACATATTGTGAGCGCATGCCCTCTTTAATACAGGTGACATGAACTACCCAAACCCCCTTATATATACACACCCAGGGAATAGAATGTGATCTAATGACTCAAGGCACAGGCAGCTATAGGGATGGGATCACAGCCATGCAGACCAATTTAATGCACTGTGTGGCATATTGTCTGAGCTTTATTAGGCTGACCACACACATCATCAACTTCTGCAGAAATGCTGGCAGCACTTATAGGTCATTTTGTCAAAGACAACCTATGGATATGATGATCATTAGCCACACTCCCTTGATAAAGTCAGCGGAGACTGAAGAAACGTCTGGGTATGGATGGCTAACGGATGACTGATTTTATTTAGCAGCTGCAAGTGTCACAAACATATGTCAGCTAGAGATGAGCGAATCGAAGTTGACGAACCCGAATTCGTTACGAATTTCATGAAAAATTCGATTTGCAACGAATACAAATATCGCTGCGATTCTATCGCACAAATCGCTTCATTAAACTCCATTTGACAGCGTTCCAGGCTACTGGAGACCTAAGATGGCGGATCCACATGTCAGTACATGGGGCAGGGGATTATGGGAGGGTGGGAAACAGCGGCGGGAATGAAGGTAGGCGGGCTACCCCAGAACCACATGTGAGATGCAGCCTATCAGTGTTCACTGACCCCTGTGATGTCACAGCCCCTATATAATCGGCGGCCATCTTGCCTCTCTTCATTTCATCTATGCACTCAGATGGAGAGGACGAGACTACGTGTGTGTGAATAGCTCATACCACAGTGTTACACTGCAACTGCTAGTCACATCAGCATTAGGGAAAGGCAGGAGTGCAGAGTGCTGTGCTGCTACACTGAGAAGGATCTTTGATTGCTAAACCTCCTATTCACGTTATTGAGCATTGCAGCAGAGAGGGGCAGATAGCTGTCAGCCGCCTCATACAGATCTCCAAACTGCCTGAACTTTCTGAAGCATCTTATCTCCTCATTATTCAGCCCAATTGAGTTTATTTTTATTTGCTCCACAAAACTTCTGCTGCTCAGAATAGTGTGACAGAGTGCAATTTCGGGTTTAATCCCTGGATTTTTTTTTTGTGTGGTGCTGCACTGTTGGGTCCTGCTGCTGTTCAGAAATAAGTCATATTAGTGTGGACTTTAGTGCCTTTTTACCATTTTTCACCTGTTACTCTGTCTCTGTGCTAAATTCAGTGTTATACCACACGTTATACACCTGCCGGTGTATGAAAGAAAAAAAAAAGTTTTTCCTGAGAACAAATACGCTTTTTCAGTGGCCTTATCATTGCAAAGAGCCTACATACAAGCAAATAGCGTACCATATACTACCTTTTTTTCTGTCTCTGTGCTAAATTCAGTGTTATACCACATGTTATACACCTGCCGGTGTATTAAAGAAAAAAAAGTTTTTCCTGTGTACAAATACGCTTTTTCAGTGGCCTTATCATTGCAAAGGGCCTACATACAAGCAAATAGCATACCATATACAACCTTTTTTTCTGTCTCTGTGCTAAATTCGATGTTACACCACACGTTATACACCTGCTGGTGTATTAAAGAAATGTTTTTTTTTTCCTGAGTACAAATACGCTTAACAGTGGCCTTATCATTGCAAAGGGCCTAAATACAAACAAGTAGCGTACATATACTACCTTTTTTTCTGTCTCTGTCCAAATTAAGTGTTATACCACACGTTATACACCTGCCAGTGTATTAAAGAAAAAAAAGTTTTTCATGAGTACAAATACGCTTAACAGTGGCCTTATCATTGCAAAGGGCCTAAATACAAGCAAATAGCGTACCATATACCACCTTTTTTTCTGTCTCTGTGCTAAATTCAATGTTATACCACACGTTATACACCTGCTGGTGTATTAAAGAAATTTTTTTTTTCCTGAGTACAAATACGCTTAACAGTGGCCTTATCATTGCAAAGGGCCTAAATACAAGCAAATAGCGTACCATACACTACCTTTTTTTCTGCCTCTGTGCTAAATTCAGTTTTATACCACACGTTATACACCTGCCGGTGTATTAAAGAAAAAAATAAGTTTTTCCTGCGTACAAATATGCTTAACAGTGCGCTCATCATTGCAAAGGGCATACATACAACCAAGTAGTGTACTATTTAGTACCTGTATTTCTGCCTCTGTGCTAAATTCAGTGCTATTCCACACATTAGTATACACAGGCTGGTGTATACAACAACAAAAAAAAGTTTTTTTCTGCGTATAAATACGCTTAACAGTGGCCTTATCATTGCAAAGGGCCTAAATACAAGCAAATAGCGTACCATATACTACCTTTTTTTCTGTCTCTGTGCTAAATTCAGTGTTATACCACACGTTATACACCTGCCGGTATTTCCTGCGTACAAATACGCTTAACAGTGCGCTCATCATTGCAAAGGGCATGCATACAACCAAATAGCGTACTATTTACTACCTGTTATTCTGTCTCTGTGCTAAATTCAGTGCTATTCCACACATTAGTATACACCTGCTGGTGTATTTAAAAAAAAAAAAGTGTTTTCTCTGCGTAGAAATACGCATACCAGTGCGCTCATCATTGCAAAGGGCATACATACAACAAAGGAGTGTACTATTTAGTAACTGTTATTCTGTCTAGGGCCTATATACTTTGAAAAGACAGCCAAAAGTAATCGCCTGCTGCTGTTCTATACCCTCATAAACGCACTAAGTATGTCAGGCAGGGAGGTGCCAGGACGTGCACAGAGAAGGGGCAGAGGCCTACATACGTCAGGCAGAGTTGGCAGCAGACTTTAGGCGAGTCACAGCAGGAGTCGCAGCAATAGGCCTGAGCTCCCGTTAACACCCAGCTGTCGTGTCGTCGACCCATCTCTCCTCGTCAATTGGTTTGCACACTCATCCCCATCATCACAAGCGACATCTGACAAGCCCAGTCAAGAGTCGGTGGGTTCCTCAGACACAACCCTCAGTTGGCATGGCCCGGGAGCAGTCCCCATAATCCCATTGCCTTTGTCCTATGCTGTTCCCTCTCTCAAAGAAGTATCTCAGGCTTTGGGTTCAGCTCCACTATTTAGTGAGGACGATGTAATAGAGGACAGTCAGCAGCTAATGGGCAGCCAAGAATGTGAGGAGACATGCGTCGCTTGCTCCGCAAGGCGGCCAACTAGTGATGCGGAGAGTGACGTGGGAGGCGGTGTTTCAATTGTTCAGGGTCCTGAGGCAGACACTGTTGTGGAACACGAGGAGGACATCAGTGACGTGCACACATCTTTTGATGATGATTAAGCCGATCACAATTGGGAGCCGGGTGCAGAAGCCGGGGCTTCATCATCATCAGGAGAAGAGATTTGCTCTTTGTCTATGAGGCAGCAAGGCGGTAGCACTGTTGGCAATCAGCGTGGTGGTGGCAGTAGTGGAAATTCAGGAGCCAAACATGCCAGGGGGAGACCACCTGCTTCGCGGTAAGATACCATTCAGGGAGGTAGTGGAACAGGGGTTCCTGGAGATGGCGCCAATAGCAGTGAAATAGTGCAGACTGTGGGTAGGAAAATCAGCTACTCTGCGGTGTGGTTGTTCTTCATAAAGAATCAGGAGGACCTTAGCGTAGTCACATGCAAAATCTGTCGGCAGAAAGTGAAGCGTGGCCAGGGTCCCAATCTCGGCACCACGGCCCTGTGTCAACACATGATTCGCCACAATAAAGCGGCCTGGGATAACCGTGGCTCCGATGTAGTGGTCCAGCCTGCCGCATCACCCAGTGGCCATCCGCTCCCTCCGTCATCCAGCCAAGGCTCCACCACCTCAGCCGAAAGGAGCATTGTGTCAAACCATCCTTCTTGCGCTCCTGCTTCTTCCGCTCGTAGTCAGCCATTCCGCCAACAATCGATCGGCGAAGCCATGCCCAAGAGACAACAGTATGCGCCCACTCATCCAACGGCGCAGAAGTTGAATGTGCTCCTGTCCAAGTTGCTGGTGTTGCAGTCCCTCCCTTTCCAACTGGTGGACTCTGCAGCTTTCAGGGAATTGATGGCTTGTGCCGAGCCGAGGTGGAGAGTCCCAAGCCGTCATTTCTTTGCGAAGAAGGCAGTACCAGCCCTGCATAAGTTTGTACAAGAGAAGGTGGGCCAGTCCTTGAGCCTGTCGGTGTGTTCAAAAGTGTACGGTAGCGCCGACGTGTGGAGCTGTAACTACGGGCAGGGACAATACATGTCTTTTACGGCCCACTGGGTAAATGTTGTTCCTGCACAGCCACAACAGCAACTTGGACAGGTCACACCACTTCCTCCTCCACGCTCTGGCTCCCAGGCAGTTGGTCCTTTTACAGTGTGCACCTCCTCCTCCTCCTCCCCCATGTCCTCAGCCTCCACTGCACGTCCAAATCTCAGAGGCCCTTCATTGTACCACGTGTGTAGGGCACAGCGGTGTCAAGCCGTCCTTCACATGGTTTACCTTGGCGAACGGAGTCACACAGGGGAGGAACTGCTAAAGTTCATTAGGGAAGAAATCCGAGTATGGCTTACCCCACGAAATTTGGAAATGGGAACCATGGTGACCGACAATGGGAAGAACATGCTGCGACAAGGAAGTGTGAACCATTCGCCCTGCATGGCACACGTGTTGAATCTGGTTGTCAAGAAGTTCATCAAGTCTTCACCCCATTTGCAAGACGTCCTGACAATGGCAAGGAAACTGTGCATGCACTTCAGCCACTCGTACAACCCAAGCACACTTTGATTGAGCTGCAGTGTCAGAACGGTATCCCACAACATAGTCTCATTTGTGACATTGCCGACTCCCAGGAGAATTCCGGCCACGACCTGCAGGCTGCAGCTCCGGACCATCCACCAGTACCCCATCACGGAGGGGTTATATGCATGAACCCAAGGTTCACGTGAGGTGAGCATATTACCTGCTGTGTTTCACACAATACGTGACCAGTCGGAATTACACGTGGCGCTGTCCTCCTTTTTTCTCTTGTTATTTCCATAGTTCATCTGGATCGGTCTCTACCGATACCAGCAGCTGGTCACCCTAGGGTGCATCGACGGAGCCGAGCGACAGTGTTTTTTCCCACATACAGACTATTACTTGTCCACCATCAATATGGATCTAAAAACTACACGTCTAACCAAGAGAGACTTTACCTTCAAAAACCTGGTTCATCATCAGACTGATCCAGCACCACCAATTATACCGGTCCAAGGTAACACAAATAATTATGAGAATGACTTTAAGAAAATGAGAGAACTATTTTTTGAACTAGAGACACTCTCTAGAACTGAGATACAACATCAATTAGATGCTTTCTTTCTAAATGTATATCTAACTGAAAAAATCCTCCCTAGGGGACTGAGAATACGGACTGCAACTTCCTTTTTTGATGACCCCGATGTCACAGGGAAGTGGGATGCAGCCCTTCACAATTGTTCTTGTATACTTATGAATATACTTATTGACAAACGTAACAGTTTGGTTGGAAATGTGTCTGATAAAATAGATGAATGTATATATGCATTGACTGATTTAAAACATGTAAAAGAATATCCCGGCTGGGATAAAAGCACTAATAACAAAATCTCTAAATATGAAAAAGAAACAGCCGAACAAAAACTGAAAAAACTCAATAGAGACCATCTGGACTATAAAAATGGAAATATCAAATATTGGCTTAGGGATGTGAACAACCAAAAGCCAAAAGCACCCCACAAACCATTTCGTAACACTACGAGGAGACATTACTCCAAACAACCGGTTTATCAGCCCCCCAAACCACTTAAGACCCATGCTCCCATACCAGCTCCCAGAAAAAATCCTCCCCACAATAAAACTCTGAAAAAGGCTCACATCATAACCCCCACCAAAACTCAGGCCAAATTCCGTTCTATGGCTCATCAAACACCCATTAGAACACCCACAAAGAAAACACCCATCAAGATTCACCCTGTTATCAACAACCCCACACCAAATGAAATCCCAGAAGAACTTTTGGATTATATCAAAGACAAAAAATCCAATTTACCATCAGGTCGTTTTCTAACACCGACCAGCACTGAGGACGACATTTTTGAGGATTCCCTCATCACTACACACGGAAGTCTGACACCAACACCAGCGAGCGCAGACACCTCTACCAATCAATTTTTCACTCCGGTTAACCCGTCCAGTTTACAGACTGAACCCAGAGGAGACTACAGACTGCACCTGAACCACACACTTTTATCGGATTCTTTTTTAGGGCTTCCTCCAGCCCTGCACACCGGATCCGCTGCCTCCAACCATGGAAACTATCCACATAGCAGCACCCATCAGACCAAATACGACCAAAAGAAAAGAAAGAGAGGAAGAAGAGGAGGAAGAAGTAGAAAAAACAAAAGAAACCATACAACAAGAAAAAAGACCAGAGGAAACAATAACGAACCATGTTTCTGGACAAACTGAAATTGCACTAGACACTATCAAACTATTTAATTTATCCAAAAGACCGGTCAATCCCACTCAATTAAGTGTCCTGGCTAAAGGACTCTCCTTTTGCCCCTCTAATACATCCAATGATTTCGACTTGTTTTTGGACTTGAACAATTTCATTCGTAAAATAACTCTCAAAAGGTTCTTTAACCTACTTAAAATGAACCCTAATGCACTACCTAAGACCAAAACAACTGAAACAGAGTACACTCTAACACTGGATCCCCCTCCGCTGGAAACTGGTTTGAAACCAAGATCAATATTCTATCCTACTCAGCACCGAGGAAATTTTATCAAGACCTTTATGGCTGAAGTAGCAGCTGACTTTGAAAACCTCAATGTTCCGAGAAAAAGCGAGACAAAAAAGAAGAACAAAGACAATTTAACTAAAACCCAAAGAAAAGCTCTCAAAACCTTAAAAGATGACAAAACCTTTATAATAAAATCTGCAGATAAAGGAGGCGGAATAGTCATCTTGGACCGAGAGAATTACATATTGGAATCGGACCGCCTGCTATCAGACAAATCCTTCTATGAAGTCCTGCAGCGAAATCCCAGTAAAACCTACAAGAAAGAACTAATGGAACTACTGTCCAAAGGCCTAGATGGAGGCATTCTCAACAAACAAGAATATAACTTTATCAAAATATCGGAACCCGACACCCCACTGTTTTATCATCTTCCAAAAGTCCATAAAAATCCCACACAACCTCCCGGCCGACCGATTATATCCGGAATCAACTCACTCACCTCCAACCTCTCGCAATATATCGATCACCATTTACAAAAATATGTTACCACATTACCATCCCACACCCGTGACACCAGTGATTTCATATCAACAATAAATAAACTGCAATGGAAAGATAACTACATCTTCCTAACCATGGACATCACATCCCTCTACACCATCATCAAACATGACTTAGGCCTGACTGCAGTATCCCATTTTCTGGAACAAGATACCACCATGCCCATACCACAACGAGAGTTTCTCCTGGAGGCCATCCAGTTCATACTCGAACACAATATCTTCCAATTTAATGGGAAAATATACAGACAGCACTGTGGTACAGCTATGGGGACTCGTTTCGCACCAAGTTTTGCTGATCTGTTCATGGGGGCATTCGAAGAACTCATCCTATACCGAGATCCCCTATTTTCCAACTGTATCTCTTATCAGAGATATATAGACGATATTTTCATTGTTTGGGATAATTTACCACCAAACCCAACGACTTCATCACATCTTTAAACAAAAATAACTGGAACATCCATTTCACCCATCAACAATTTGACAACGATGCTGAATTTCTAGACGTTATAGTGTCACACAACAATAAAAAAGAAATAACAACCAAAACTTTCTTCAAAGCAGTTGACGCTAATAGTTATTTAGATTATTCCAGCTGCCATTACCAAAAATGGATCAATAACATTCCGTACGGTCAGTACAAAATAATTAGACGTAATTGCACCTCCGACAAAGACTTCCACACGCAGAGTTAAATTCTAGACAAGCGATTCAAGGCCAAGGGCTATCTCTGATCCAAAATAGCAAATTGAAGGCCATTCAGACTGATCAAAATACCTGCCTTCAACCGAAACCAAAAACATCCATCACCTCAGCCGATATAGACAAACCATATGTCTATAACTTTCTGACTACCTACTCAACAGATCATAAATATATCAAGAGGATCCTGGAGAAACACTGGGCAACCCTACTACTGGACCCCTTCTTGAAAGGAAACATTCCGGCGAAACCGCAAATCACTTTCAGGAGAAATCGATCACTGAAGAGCATACTTGCACCAAGTAAACTGAAGAACCCCAAGAAAACCACCTTCCTGACCGAAGGATTAGAAGGCTCCTACAAATGTGGAACACTCAAATGCAAATACTGCTCAAACATCAAACACCGAAACAAGAACTTCACCTCCAATACTACAGGAGAAATATTCCAGATCAAGTCCATACTGATCTGCAAATCAGCCTTTGTCATATACCTAATCGAGTGCTCCTGCAAGAACCAATATGTAGGTCGGACCACCCAGTGTTTAAACACTAGACTGAACAAGCATCGCTTTAATGTGAAAACCGGTTATCAATTACATAGTGTATCACGTCATACTGTGATGACACACAATTGTGACTTCTCACAGTTTTCTGTCACTCCAATTGAACAGGTACCGGCCACCTGTCACCGCCGCTACACACAATTATGCAGGAGGGAGAACTACTGGATTTTCAAGCTCAAAACTTTTACCCCCCAGGGTTTGAACGAATATATTGAAAATCCCACCTAAAATCCTCTATGCCCAGTCCCCTACCTTCCATTTGTTCCATCAGAGACATTACCATCAGCACAGGCGTTCCTGAAATCGGCTTAGACTGCTACAACAACTCCCCGGTCAGGACACGTACTGCACACCCAAAATCCATCACAGACCTTCTTTATTAAGTAGGTGATGGTTTGATTGGCTGAGACTCCCACATATCAGCAGCAACCAACATATCATATCCATATCTCCCATTCTTCACATTGCCGGGTAGGCTTGAATCCGGTTGGTCGCTTCCCAAGTGACGTCACAAATGAAGCCCCTGATTGGCCAAAAGCACACCATCATTTAACTTTGAAGTTATTCCGTCTACCGCCACTCCTACAGCCCGCTGATTGGCTGACTTATCCTGAACTATATTGGTCATGTCACACACCACGTGACTACATAAACCTAGGCATTCAGCCGAAACACCGGCTGACCATGTCATCACTTATCCATCATCCGGTTGGTCGCTGCCTTTCCGGCCCTGGAATCTGATTGGTCAGCGACCGTTCGCAACAAACAGCGGTCCTTTTGACTTACCTTTTTACACTAGTATAGTACGTCATCGCATAACTATACTCTGATTGGTCGCCCATCACACACTGTGTTCAGCGCGAATTACAAACTACGGCAACCCGTCCAAGCCTCATTTTCAAACACTAGCCAGCCCGAGCCTCGTTTTGGAGCCGTGGCTAATGAAATCAATAAAGTGACCATTATTTACAGTGTTTCTATATGTTCCTTTGATCAAAACAATCAACATACAAAAGAAAACACACAGTTCCAGTACAATTTTACTATATGTAAGCTTGATCAATACGTTTTCTTGGATGTATTCAATTTATACCACCATGTAATGTTACAGTCTTGCATGACTTTTGACTTATGTTAATTTTCATTGGCGCCATTTTCTGAATGTATTTATGTACTCACTGATCACTGTTACAATAGACTGCGTACATCCACAATTGAAAAAGGGAGGGCTCACTCCCGAAACGCGTCTTGTCCTTGTATCTCCCCCAAATGTATGTGTCTGATTAAAATATCATTGGACTATACATTCGGCATCTTCATTGATTTCTGACGTTCCGAGCAGTGCTGGCACAAAGGTCCTTTTTTTCTTCTCGTATCCTGCGTTGCCACACGTTGGAATTCCACCCTCCATATGTTGGGCAGACTATAGGAACAAAGAAAAGCCATCACGGATTTTTTGATGATACAAGCAGATAGGAGTACTCCCCTGTGTAACTTCAATGTGAACGAGTGGCAGCTCATACGTGACACCTGCCCCTTGCTAAGGCCCTTTGAGGAAGCCACATTTTTTGTTAGTTGCTCGAATTACGCCATGAAGGACGTAATTCCACTTCTACATTTACTCCAAAAAAGGATTGAAAACATGGCTGGTCACGGCAATGGAGACGTTGCGCCTACATCAGAAGGCTACATGAGTCCTGTGGGGGATGAACTGGAGGAGGATGATGAGGGGCAGAGCGGAGCACAGTTTACGGTGGATGAGATGGACGGTGTTTCTGGTCATTGGACAGGAGAGGAGGAGCAGGAGCAGCCAGAGGAGCTGGAGGGTTATTACGAGGGAGGCAAGACAGAGGACCCAGACACACCGTGGCAGTATGAAGTGGAGATGGAGGCAGGTAGTCCCAGCGAGTCACTGTCACAAATGGCACGATGCATGCTGAGTTGCTTGCGTAGTGACCCCCGAATTGTCAAAATTCATCAGCGTGATGACTTCTGGATCTCCACCTTATTAGACCCTCGCCACCGGCCCAGAATGTGGGCCTTTTTTACACCCACTGAGAGGGAGGACAAACTGACCTACTTCAGGGAGCTTCTAAGTAGTCGGTTGGCCGATGCCTATTGGCCACATGGTCCATCCACTCGCAGGTCTGACTCGGGGGGCCCTCTGCGCTCACCTTCCACTGCCACGGCTGCTGGGGAGGGGAGGGGTGGCAGGAGCAGTACCGGCTCAATCAGCAGCAGCCTGAGTCTACAGTCGCTGATAAGTAGCTTCCTTCAGCCGCATAGTGAAGCTACTCATCAGCAGCAGGTGGACATGGAGCAGGACCTGAACCAGCAGGTGGTGGCTTACCTCGACATGACCCTGCCAACAACCGTTGAAGATCCGCTGGACTTCTGGGCAGCCAAACTCGATTTATGGCCGCAACTAGCGGAGTTTGCCCTGGAAAAGCTGCTCTGCCCGGCCAGTAGTGTGCCATCAGAGCGGGTGTTTAGTGCGTCCGGGGCCATAGTCACCCCAAGGCGAACTCGTCTGTCCACTAAAAATGTGGAGAGACTGACGTTTGTCAAGATGAATCAGGGATGGAACAACCAGGATTTCCAGCCACCAATGACAGATGGGTCTGAGTAGATTGACCATGCTCCTACAACAACATTTTCTCTATTGTGGTTGGTTATGAAACCCTCTGGGGCAGACCTGGGCATTGTACGGCCCACTTGCCACATACAGCCCTTTGATTGGCTATGACCGGCCTGCGCTGATTGGGGGACAACTATGCTGCCTAATCTGGGGGACAACTATGCTCCTAATCTGGGGGACATCAATGCTGCCTAATCTGGGGGACATCTATCTATGCTGCCTAATCTGGGGGACAACTATGCTCCTTATCTGGGGGAAAACTATGCTCCTAATCTGGCGGAAAACTATGCTCCTAATCTGGTGGACATCTATGATGCCTAATCTTGGGGACAAGTATTCTCCTAATCTGGGGGACATCTATGCTGCCTACTCTGGGGGACAAGTATGCTCCTAATCTGAGGGACATCTATGCTGCCTAATCTGGGTGACATCTATGCTGCCTAATCTGGGGGACAACTATGCTCCTAATCTGGGGGGACATCTATGCTGCCTACTCTAGGGGACAAGTATGCTCCTAATCTGGGGGACATCTATGCTGCCTAATCTGGGTGACATCTATGCTGCCTAATCTGGGGGACAACTATGCTCCTAATCTGGGGGACATCTATGCTGCCTACTCTGGGGGACATCTATGCTGCCTAATCTGGGGGACAACTATGCTCCTAATCTGGGGGACATCTATGATGCCTAATCTGGGGGACAAGCATGCTCCTAATCTGGGGGACATCTATGCTGCCTACTCTGGGGGACAAGTATGCTCCTAATCTGGGGGACATCTATGCTGCCTAATCTGGGGGACAACTATGCTCCTAATCTGGGGGACATCTATGATGCCTAATCTGGGGGACAACTATGCTCCTAATCTGGGGGGACATCTATGCTGCCTACTCTAGGGGACAAGTATGCTCCTAATCTGGGGGACATCTATGCTGCCTAATCTGGGTGACATCTATGCTGCCTAATCTGGGGGACAACTATGCTCCTAATCTGGGGGACATCTATGCTGCCTACTCTGGGGGACATCTATGCTGCCTAATCTGGGGGACAACTATGCTCCTAATCTGGGGGACATCTATGATGCCTAATCTGGGGGACAAGCATGCTCCTAATCTGGGGGACATCTATGCTGCCTACTCTGGGGGACAAGTATGCTCCTAATCTGGGGGACATCTATGCTGCCTAATCTGGGGGAAAACGATGCTCCTAATCTGGGGGACAACTAAAATCCTAATCTGGTGGACATCTATGCTGCCTAATCTGGGGGACATCTATGCTGCCTAATCTGGGGGACGTCTATGCTGCCTAATCTGGGGGACAACTAAACGCCTAATCTGGTGTACATATATGCTGCCTAATCTGGGGGACATCTATGCTGCCTAATCTGGGTGACATCTATGCTGCCTAATCTGGGGGACAACTATGCTCCTAATCTGGGGGACATCTATGCTGCCTAATCTGGGGGACAAGTATGCTCCTAATCTGGGGGACATCTATGCTGCCTACTCTGGGGGACAAGTATGCTCCTAATCTGGGGGACATCTATGCTGCCTAATCTGGGGGACATCTATGCTGCCTAATCTGGGGGACAAGTATGCTCCTAATCTGGGGGACATCTATGCTGCCTAATCTGGGGGACAACTATGCTCCTAATCTGGGGGACAACTAAGCACCTAATCTGGTGGACATCTATGCTGCCTAATCTGGGGGACAACTATGCTCCTAATCTGGGGGACATCTATGCTGCCTAATCTGGGGGACAAGTATGCTCCTAATCTGGGGGACATCTATGCTGCCTACTCTGGGGAACAACTACGCTCCTAATCTGGGGGACAACTAAGATCCTAATCTGGTGGACATCTATGCTGCCTAATCTGGGGGACATCTATGCTGCCTAATCTGGGGGACATCTATGCTGCCTAATCTGGGGGACATCTATGCTGCCTAATCTGGGGGACAAGTATGCTCCTAATCTGGGGGACATCTATGCTTCCTAATCTGGGGGACAACTATGCTCCTAATATGGGGAAAACTGATGCTTCTGGCCTTGGGCCTATAATTTTTTGAAGTTTAGCAGTAGCTAAATACATGCTTAATGCAAATTTCAACATTGATCTTTAAATGTAAGGGGTTATGAAACCCTCTTGGGTACTGCGAATGACTGCTCTAGACTCATTCTGTGTCTTTCACAAACTACTTGCCTCCCTGGTGCCTCAGGCCTTGGGACTATAATTTTTTGAAGTTTAGCAGTAGCTAAATACATGCTTAATTCAAATGTAAACATTGATCTTTAAATGTAAGGGGTTATGAAAACCTCTTGGGTGCTGCAAATGCATGCTCCAGACTCATTCTGTGTCTTTCAGGAACTACTTGCCTCCCTGGTGCCTCTGGCCTTGGGCCTTACATTTTTGGATGTTTAGCAGTAGCTAAATACATGCTTAATGCAAATTTCAACAATGATCGTTAAATTCTCGGCGCTCTGCCAGGGCCTTCTCCTACCCCGCCTGGGCCCATCCGAGGACCTCACTAACCAACTCACTAACTAATCCAATTGCTTATAGCGACGGGCAGTGTGTACAAACGGCAGGGACTTAGTCAACGCCAGCTTATGACCCTCACTTACTGGTAATTCCTCGTTTTAAGGTTAAATAATTGCGATGCCAGATCCCTATCACGGACTGGTTTCAGCGTGCAACACGCACCTGTCCTTGAAAGATAGAGACACGCTAATCCGTTCAGTGGAGCGCTAGTGCGGCCCAGGATATCTGAGGCCATAACACACCTGTTATTGCTCGATCTCGCAATTGATCGGGCAAGGTAAGAGGTTATTAAAGCCTCTTGGGTAATGCTGAGGCCTACTCCTGACTGCTCCTGGTGCAATGTATGGGGTAATTAAACACTCTTGGGTAGTGTTATTGTTAAATTTACTGATAATTTTATCAGTAATAAAATTGAATTTTGCAGAATGCTAACCGTTACACAACGGAACGCTTGTTGCGTGTGATTTTTTAATGAAAATAAAAAACGACAGGGATTAACTCTGCTTCATCATTTTGGGCGAAAAAAGTCCTTTGGTGATCTGATCTTTTGGAGACAGATGCGCTTACACACATATTGAATTAGTTTTTGTAAAAAAAATGTCAAACATTGTGTGGTTTATTATTTTTGAGAAGAATGTCTTTGGGTGGTCCACCGTCCTGCATTATAGAGTCTTGTGAACTGTTGGTTATACGCTTGTTCTTACACAAAGGTATTTCTTTAAAAAATTTCTAAAATGTTGTTGTTTTTTGGAGGGGATTGTGAAGCCCAGGTGTGTACTGGTGCATCAGCCAACTCCAGGCTGTGTCCTTCAGGCAATATATGGGTTCCTGATGCCGCAGAGGTGGGGCCTGGGTCTGGAAAGTTCTAATTTTTGGATAGCGGGTGCTACCTATGAGAAATCTTTGTCAAAAATGTCTCATTGTGTTGTTTTTGGAGGGGGGATTGTGAAGCCCTGGTGTGTACTGGTGCATCAGCCAACTCCAGGCTGTGTCCTTCAGGCAATATATGGGTTACTGATGCCTGGGGCCTGGGTCTGTTAATTTCACATTTTTGGATAGCGGGTGCTTCCAATGAGAAATCTTTGTCAAAAATTTCATATATTGTGTTGTTTTTTGGGGGGGATTGTGAAGCCCTGGTGTGTAGTGTACTAGTGCATCAGCCAACTCCACGCTGTGCCATTCAGCCACTAAATGGTCTCCTCTTGCTGCCAACATGTCGAAGCTATGTCATTTAGTCACTATATGGTCTCCTGACACTGATGCCACCACCAGGCTCTGTCATTGTGCTGCTGTGCGGCAGTGATTCTAAGAGCGATGCCGGTAATCTGCATGCTATTCTGAATAACAGTATTATTTCACTACCCCAGCACACTCCATATGCGTTTTAGGACACAGCAAAGTGTTCTATACCCCTATAGAGGTTGTATATAGGCTAGAAATGGCCTTTTTAAATATCGATTCGCCGCGAACAAATTCGGATCAAAACAAACTTTTTGGGAAAATTCGGCGAATCGGCCGAATGGAATTTTTGAAAAGTTTGCTCATCTCTAATGTCAGCATATACCCTGCATCCGAGCTACCTGTATTGTCACAGTGACCACATGACAATAGGGATATAGCGACATCACCACTGCAGCACTAGGCAGTGTTTTTAGTGCAAGAATTACTATTTTAAGAGAACTAAATAAAGTATTTAAGTTTTAAAAGGATTAAATTAAGGGGGGGATTTCTAGTTTAGGGTGCGCTCCTTTAGGGTCGGGGAATTTTGTTGAATATGGATATAATGCTGAGCACATGCAATCAACTTCTTTGGTCAACCATGGTGAGGACTGTTCTGAGTAAAACCTGTCCTATAAAAAGGCTGTATGGTCTTGCCTACCGGCCTTAGCCATCTTCTTATAACCTAGGCCACTTTAATGTAGAGCAACAATTCTTTTTCTCAGATCCTAAGAGAATTCTTTGTTAGGAGGTGCCATGTTGAATTTCCAGTGACCAATATTAGAAACTGTGATACCACCACATTTAAGACACATGCTCCCCATTCACACCTGAGAACTTGTAACACTAACAGGTCACATGACATCGGGAAAGGAAAATGGCTAGGCCCAATTAGAAAATTTCCACTAAGAGTGTATTTACTTTTATTGGTAAGGATTACACATTAATGGACGTGTGTTGAGATATTTTAAGGGGACAGCAACACGGTTATAAAAGGGGTATTCCGGGCAAATTTTTTTATCCCCTATCCAAAGGATATGGTGATAAGATGTCTGATCGCGGGGGGCCCGCCGCTGGGACCCCTCGCGATCTCCCTGCCACACCGGCATTCTGTGCGGGAGCTGCGCCTCCAGTTTTGGAAACCTCCGGGGTTCCGGGGCTGGGGACGTGACATCACGCCACGCCCCCTCCATTCGTGTCTATAGGAGGGGGCGTGATGGGCTTCACAACCCCTCCTATAGACAGGAATGGAGGGGGCGTGGTGTCACGTCCCCAGTCCCGGAGGTTTCCGAAACTGGAGACGCAGCTCCCGCATAGAATGCAGGGGCTGCAGGGAGATCACGGGGGCCCTTTGGATAGGGGATACAATGTTTTTGCCTGAAATACCCCTTTAATTACTGTGCATTAATTACTATACATTGTTGTAGAGTGTCATTTCTTCAGTGTTGTCACATGAAAAAATATAATAAAATAATCACAAAAATGGGTGTACTCACTTATGTCAGATACCGTATATGGTTAAGCTATTTATACTGTTTTATAATGTTTTGCAATTTTTTAACTGCATTTTACCCGGTATGGCTTAGAGCAGAAAAGTTAACATGCACATACATATAACTAGGAACCTTCCAAGGTAAGGGAGAAGCTTTCTATGGTCCAGGCTCTCTATTTAGTAGGAAGTTCAGTTGATTCAAAGTAGCCTCTTTAATGGATAGGGAGTCTAGAGCTAGCCTCTCTACTGAGAGGAGATGTAATGCAGACTTCTCTCTGCTAAAAAGCCTGCAGGTTGGTTTCTCCATGTGAGGAGAGAATTTCGTCAGAGGAAAATTTCTTGAGGACTGCTTGAGATACCTACAGTTCCTGCAAGGAGTTCTGACCCAGCGCAGTGTTAAAGGGGTACTCCGCCCCTAGACATCTTATCCCCTATCCAAACTCAGCCTGAGGACCTCCAGCGGTTCCGGAAGCCACTACAGGTGGGTGCTGCATGGTAGATCCAGGGGGTCCCCAGCAGCTGGACCCTGGCGATCTGACATCTTATCCCCTATCCTTTGGATAGGGGATAAGATGTCTAGGGGCGGAGTACCCCTTTAAAGTTTGTTCCAGCAAAAATTCTCTACCCAAAGCAGTTCCCTTGCTATTTCTAAAATTGGGCTGCAGAGTTGTGAAAGAGTCCACAGATTGCAAACCATGAATGGGAGACACGTCACCTAGGAAACAGATGCCAACTCTGAGCTCTGCCAAGATGCAGTTACCATTTGCTCCAGGGTGAAGGATTAAAGACACTAGCAACTTCCCAAGGGCTAGTGTAAAGAAGACTTCACATTTCAGCACCCAAGTCACTTCCTGATCTCTGGGGGAGGTGACTGTACTCCATCACTTCCTGGACACTCTGTTATAACTCTTCTCTGTTCATTATAAGGGTTATTTTTAATCAAAGTTTTGTTAAAAATCCTGCCCAGCTACCTGCATTAAAACATAAAAACCTGAACTTTCCTCCCGTCACTACACCATTGTTTACAGTATCTTGCTCCCATCATCTAGTGTTGTGGCCAGGGGTTGACGCATCAGACTGCTGCTCAGAAAATCGCTGGCCAAAGCGATGTTCCACCTCTGCCAGTGATTGGCTGATCGTCAGTGTGATGTATTGATGTATACATTACACTGTTGAGTCGACCCCTGGCAAAAAGTAAGAGGACTGCACCGGAGGACAGGAGCAGGATATCAGAGGCACCGGTGGGAGGTAAGTCCATGTTTTTTTGTTTTAAAGGGGTATTCTAGGAAGTTTTTTTTATTTGACTATCTTACAGGGGCTGTAAAGTTAGTGTAGTTCATAATATAGTGTTCTGTACCTGTGTGTGACGGTTTTCTCTAAATTCTCCTGTGATTTTCACCCCAATATTTATTTTTAACAGCATACAAAATTACTGTTGTCTCAGATTTTTCCAAGGTTGCAATGCGGCCACGACCTGACTCAGCTGATGACAGGGAGCCTGTCTGCTTCAATGGGTGGAGCGATCGCTTGGTGGGAGAGAGATTAATCTGCAACTAATGCAACAGCTGTAGGCACCCTGATTGAAAACTACAGGTCTTTTGAATGGATGCAGCTCATTTATGTTTCAATGGGTGGGGTGGCTGATGTGTGGGAGGGAGGAAAATGGAATTATGGGATTTGTAGGCAAAAGAAGAAAACTCAAATAGGAAATACCAGTTCACAAAAAGATAGCCACAGTGTTATGGTAATCTCACAATATAGCCATTTAGCCCAAAGACAAGCGCAGATCCTTCCTAAGCATGTCCATTATTGTCTGGCACGTACGTACTAAAATCACCTTATGGTGGATAACCCCTTTAAGGTGAGCAGGTTGGCAGTATTTTTCTGCTTCAACGGCATACAACCCCTTTGATTCTTATTTATTGAAGCAGTCATAAAGCACACACATCTACATAGACAAAAGGGGGGGTTGCCTCTAACTAAATAATAAAAAAATAAAAAAAAAGAGCTGCAATGTGATTGGTTAATAATAGACAATTTTTATGAATATCTGTTTTTATGTGAACAGACTCTTTTTATGGAACTAAAATGAAAGAAATTTTTACTGAGCTACACTGCGGCTTTTTGTAGTACTTGATGTAACAGTGGTATTCCAGGATTGGTCAGCCTTTGAGTCCATGATGCCAAGTCATATCAATAAGTAATATGCTTCTATTATCTCTCTGTGCCAGCTTGTCCCATTTTCATGCACAGGAACCACACCCAAATGTGCTGTAGTGCAAGTCTTTTTGTTTCCCAGCATTCCATGTGGCCAGAGACAACGGGGGGGGGGGGGGGGGGGGGTTGATTTATCAAAGGATTTCGACTGTTTTTTCCTGTCTAAAATTGTCGCACAGAAAGTCGTGGATGGAATACAGTCTAAATACGTGGATGGAAAAATGCATTGGTGCTGAATTTATCAGTTGCGACTTTTTGGCAAAAATTAGCATCAGGCGGAAATACTCTGAAATGTCAGACCATGCTGAAGCAGGTTTAAATACAGTCTAAACCATAGATCCCGAAGTTCGTGCGCAGAATTTATCAAGCGACGTGTGACTCTTGATAAATTAGGCACACAATAGACCAATAACCTACAAAATTAGCCCAAAGATATAGTCAAAAAATTCCTCTTTATTATATATACAAAAACAGGTAGAAAAAACACCCATAAAATGACCCACCCTTAAAAAAAAAAACCAACACAAAGCTAAGCAGGATATCACTGGGATATATACAGTAATCGGTAATGCCATATACAATCCAGCAGTATTAGTTTGGTCAGCACATGAAAACACAATAACTTAAATCAACACAATACCTAATTGTGACATGCTGACGGCTTGCCAGTGATGATCCTGCAACCTCGACACGTGTTTCGGATGATTCCTTTCTCAAGAGGCGCTACATGAGGTAGGAACTACCGGCTATTTATATGGTCGCCCTCAAATGGCGCATGTAGCGGAACCGGACGCCGGCCGATTTCCGGGTGGCGTCACCGACGGATGCGCGTCATAACTTGAAGCACATCCGCCCGTACTGACTGCCCTCCGAAAGACGGCATAGGAATCATCCGAAACACGTGTCGAGGTTGCAGGATCATCACTGGGAAGCCGTCAGCATGTCACAATTAGGTATTGTGTTGATTTAAGTTATTGTGTTTTCATGTGCTGACCAAACTAATACTGCTGGATTGTATATGGCATTACCGATTACTGTATATATCCCAGTGATATCCTGCTTAGCTTTGTGTTGGGGGTTTTTTAAGGGTGGGTCATTTTATGGGTGTTTTTTCTACCTGTTTTTGTATATATAATAAAGAGGAATTTTTTGACTATATCTTTGGGCTAATTTTGTAGGTTATTGATTAAATTATTAGCCGCGTTGGGCTTGTAGGTAATACACAATAGACCAGCCTAATGCTCTGTAGATTGGTCTAGAGTGATGCTGGAAATAGACAAATTTGATAAATCCCCCCCAATATGTCTTAAGTCACATGGTCTCCAGGGGAGTATAGGTGGGTGGATGGCATTACTTCAGTAAATTTCTTCCACCCTGTTATCCACCCACCCACTGCAGCATAGCTGCACCCCTGGAGGCCATGTGACTTATGACATTTTGTCTCTGGGAACATGGAATGCTGGTCAAAGACAACAGTAAAATATAAAGACTTGCACTACAGTACTTACAGATGTGGGTACCATGTATGAAAAAGTGGCACACAAAAGTATTAGAAGCATATTAGGTTGCATTTACATCACATTTGGGGCATATGGCAGAAGTTTGAAAACCGTTTGCTGTCGTATCACAGCGGCACGCCATTAATTTCAATGAACCCAACGGCATTAGCTGTTTTTTTTTCTTTTCCCGCAGGATCCAGAAGGCGTATGGCTCAAACCTGATGTGAGTACAGCCTAACACAATATTATAACTTGTCCTCAAGGGCTCAAAAGCTGGAAAAAATAGATCCCCATTTAACTATTGAGCAATAGCTCACTGTATTTCTTTTTACTTTGCAGTTGTAGCTCAATAGTTAACCCCTTCACTCCCCAGGGAGTATGGGTACATCCTGGGAAGGGGGAGCAGCGGGATTGTGACGTCCGCTGCAAGGCTATTAACCCTTTAGAATCTGCGATCAAAGCTGGTTGCTATAGGTGATCGGGACCACCGCGGTCGGATCCCTGCCTTCCTCTTAGCTGTTGAATGTGTGCTTTGGCAGGCTAGAGCATCAGATCACAGATAACACTGATCAATGCTGTGTAATAAGACAGCATTGATCAGTGTTAAGAATCAAAAGATTCCATGTTATAGCCCCTTATGGAAACTAAGAAAAATTTAGAAATGTTAAAAAAAAAAAAAAAAATACATACTAACTTTGTTAAAATAGTTTAAGATTTTTTTTAAGCTGTACAATTATAGAAAAGCATATATCATGTGTACACCGTGATAACAAAACCTTCCAAAATTTGCTAAATTGCGGTTTTCTTTTCTATTTTCCCACATTAATATTTTTTGGGTTGTGCCATACATTTTATGGTAAAATAAGTGATGTAATTACAAAGTAAAATTGGTGACACAAAAAACAAGCCCTCATATGGGTCTGTGGATGGAAATATAAAAGAGTTATGGTTTTTAGAAGGCGAGGAGAAAAAACAAAAATGAAAATATAAAATTGGCTTGGTCCTTAAGGCCAAAATGGGCTTGGTCCTTAAGGGGTTAAAAACAAAAATGGTACTGTTAAAAACTAAAGATCACAGCGCAAAAAATTAGCCCTCATATAGCCCAGTATGCAGAACAAAAAAAAATAATAATAGGGATCAGAAGAGGACAATTTTAAGCCTTTCAATTTTCATTCAAAAAGTAAAAAAAAAAATAAAAAATGCACTAGCAAAAGAAAACAAAACCTATATAAATTGGGTATCATTGGAATTGTATGGACCTACAGAATAAAGATAATGGCCCTGATTTACTAAGAGTGGAGTGTTTATTCTGGGGTGATTTCAATATGACTCGTCTTTTTTTTTCAGGCTTATTTACTATTCTGTCACACATTTCGGGTTTTTTCTGTCGCGTGGTTTTTTGGTGTCGCACTAGTCAATTGTGTCACACAAATTCCGAGCTAAAGAAATTAGTTGTGTGAGTCAAAATGGTTTAGACTTGTTTGTTTAAAAATGTTTTCATGAATCAAAAGTGATTTTTTAAACATTACAACAATTATCCTTGTTTATCAGCTTGGGTGTTCAATTCATTTAAACCTAATATTGCAAATGTGTTAAAAAGAAAAAAAAATTATACATTAACAAAAGCATTCAATATTTTATTCATAAATGTGTTGAGCTGTACAAAATGTTTTCAGGTTAGAAAACAAGTTACTTTAACACACCACAATGGTAAACAGTCCCTTTTTACAAATCACTCCATTTTTTGATTTTCACTCGTCCTCTTGGCTGTCGGCTATTCTGTGAGCAAAACTCACGCTTTTTCTGGAGTGATTTTTGAAGTATTCCGAGTATTTTCGGCTTTTTGTTAGGAACACGCCCATTTTTGGTGTAACAGCGCCCATTTCAGAGCATGTATGGTGTGACAAAAATTTAGGCGCATAAACCGAGAAAAAATGACGGTTGAACTTTAGTAAATCAGGGTCAATGTGTCAATTTACCGAAAAGTGCACTGCGTAAAAACGCAACCCCCTAAAATTGTATAATGGCATTTTTTTCAATTTTGCCCCACAAGTACTATAAGTCCTGCAAACAACAAGCCCAATAGATGAAAAATGAATGAATGAAAAATTGGAAGAGTTGTGGATTTTAAAGGGCGAAGAGGAAAGAATGAAAACACAAAAAAGGAAAAATCGCTGCTTAAGGTTAAAGTCAATGAGTGGCGCTAACAAAAAAAAGTTCCAGTGTAGCCCTGGTTTTACAGCTGTGTCTTTGATAGATATTACTGTTCATGTTGCATCTTGTTTGTTAGACAGATTTAATATTCATACCATTTTATTGAAGTCATTTTAGGGGAAAAATTAAAATACTAGTTTACAATTTTACTTGATTTTCAATCAAATAAAGAAACCTTAATGGTCTATTCACAAGTAGAGTATTCTGTGTAGATACGATGCACAGGATTTCTGCTGAAACACAGCTTCAAATATTCAAATATTGCGCAGAATACTGTAAGTGTAAAGAGACCCTAAAAGTATTTTTCTGGATTGTTTTTCTTACACAGCATTTTAGAGGTAGGAAAAATCTATGTCATGTGTCATTCCGAGCCTGCTTTCCTTATGAATGAAAACACCGCTGACAAATGTCCACTAGGTGGGAGGATTATACCATGAAACTTGATAGATGTGCGCATAAGAAGGCCAGCTCTAAAACTGTACAGATATAGATTACTTGGAGCAAAGTGAATAATCGTTCATTTCTAACCACCGCCGACCTCCCTAATAAAGAGGGGGATCACCCCAGTCCCTTTGTGTACTTAGCAAGATTAAAAAAATTAAGAATCAACAATAAGGGAGGGATATTTGTGTGCCGCTGTTAGGACTACGGGAAAACAAATTATTGTTAGAAATTAACAATTCCCTTACATCCTAACCAGCAGCACAGATGGTGATTTAGCAAGAAGATATCCCCATGGTAGGGCTGTCTGCCGAAATGAGAAGTAACCTGAAATTCTATTATCCACTCTATAGTGTGAGATAATGGTGGAGTGAGTACTCCAAGAAGCTACAGCTTTTGTAGAATAAGCTTTAACAAACTTAGGAGGCTTTATATCCTGGGACATATAAGACTCCCAAATTGCCTCTTTAATCCAATGACTGATGAAGGGTTTTTAGGCCTTGTGACAATTCCTGGTACCAGAGAAGAGGATAAGGAGATTCTCATCTTTCCTAAATTCCTTGGATCTGTCCAGGTAAATCCTAAGGCATCTCGGTGCATTGAGGTTAAGAAGACCTCTTTCATCTTCTGAGCAGAGGAGTGGAGCCAATGCCAGAAGTGAAATTAACTGGTTAAGAAAGATGGAACCTTTGTAATGAAGAACTTGAGAACTTGCAGGAATTTAGTGCAAGGCCCGAAGGAAGAAAAGGCTTGGAGTTCCCCAACTTGCTTTGCAGAGGTAATTGCCAACAGAAAGGTAACTTTCCAGGTTAGAAACTTAAACTCCCCCTCCACCAGTGGCTCAAAGGGGGGAGATGATAGCCCATTGAGAACAATCGTAAGATCCCATAAAGCAGTGTTTCTCAAGCATGGTCCTCAAGCAACCCCAACAGTTCATGTTTTCAAGATTTCCTTAGTCTTTCACAGGTGATATAACTGTGGTGATGCCTGATTCACTGACCATAATTATATCACCTCAGGAAATTCTGAAAACATGACCTGTACTTGAGGATTGGCTTGAGAAACACTGCCATACGGAACAGGTTAAATAATTGTAGGCTTTAGTCTAGAGGCTCCTTTAAGGAATCTCTTAACCAGGGGTTCTTGAGAAATAGACCTGTTGAAGAAGACTGAAATAGCTGAGGTTTGCACTCTTAGCAAGGACAGAGATAAACCTTTATCAAGTCTGTCCTGTAGGAACTGCAAGATATTAGGAATAGAGAGAATTAGCAATGCTAGCTGATGTCTAGCGCACCATGCAGAGAAGATCTTCCATATCCTTCTATAGAATTACTTGGTCGCTTCAAATCTAGAGTGCAGTAAGGCCTCAAAACAGACCCCAAAAGCCCTTCTAATTGTGGAAAGGATTGATCAGCCTACAGGCTGTCAGGTTGAACATCTGAAGATTCGAGGAAATCTGAGTGTTCCCCCGACACCAGTGCTCACTCTGGGGGAAGCCTCCAAAATTGTCCCTGGCTCATCTAAATGAGCTGGGTGAACCAAGCTCTTTTGGGCCAATATGGAATAATGGTGATGACTGATTGTTCTTGCCTGATTTTCATCAATACCCTCGGTATCAAGGAGATTGGAGGGAAGATGTCAGCGAAGAAAGAGGGCTAACCTGATTGCCCTGATTTCTAGGAGATTTGCTGACAATGACCTCTCCTGAGAAGTCCAAGTTCCTTGAACTATCTTAACCAACAGGTGCGCTTCCCAGCCCACAAAGGATGTGTCTGTGGTAAGTGTGATCTAAACAGGTTGGATCAGGGACTTGTAATGGATGTAGGTGTCATAATGCCCAATGAACCATCTTCGCAGTTGCTTACATTAGTCCCAACATTCTCATCCAGGATCAAATTGTTACCTTTTTCTGAGGAACAAAGAGGGAACGGGCTGTATCCTGAACTTTCAGTTCCCGTTCGGGAGTGAAATGAATCGTCATTCTGGATCCATTCTCAACCAGAAACCCCAGGAACTTTACTGAGGTGGCTGGCTGGAGATCGGATTTGTTCCAGTTAATTACCCATCTTAGTTGATTGAGAAAGGATACAGCCAACTGAATGTGAAGGGACAGGATCTCTCAAGACGGGGCTCTGAGAAGCCAGTCGTCCAGGTAAGGAACTATGCTCAGACCCTGGAGTCTTAGAGCTGCCACCAAGGAAACCACCCCTTTGGTAAATGTGTGTGGGGCCGAAGAAATTCCAAACAGGTGGGCCACATACTGATGATATTTTAGAGCTCCCTTGTCGTGAACAGAGATCCCCAAGAATCTTCTGGATCCAGGATGGATGGGAGTATGGAGGTAACCTGACACTACTCTATTAGTCCCTGCACCTCCAACACTTCCCTGCCGGATCTTCAGTGCTCCTAGCCTGAGATCAAGCGTTCCATATTGACTGTTTGCCCTACCTGTGTATCCAGACCTTCCCAATACGTTATTTGACTCCGCACCTTTGCCGCCTGCCTTAACCTTCTACTACGTTTGACTACGCTACTGCCTTATCCTTCGGTACCTCGCCTTGCCCAGCTACCAGTGTGGTCGAGCCGTGTCGGGGATAGCGACCTGGGTGTCGCCTGCCTTGTGGCTGGCTCGTGTAGACCAGCAGCACCTTAGACTCTGCTCCCCGATACGGTCATCAGCCACACAGGTTAGAGGATCCACATCCAGCTCCGTAACAATTGATTACTGACTGTAAAGTTTCCATCCAAAAGTGCTTGCACTTTACGAACGGATTGAAAAATCTCAAATCTATAATCATTCTCCAGTCTCCGTTACCTTGGGGACCAAAAAGACTGGAGAGTAAATCCCTGCTCCTTGTTCCAAAAGAGGAACTTCTTCTAATGCTCCTTTTTAGAGATATTGCGAGATATAATCTTCTAGAACTTTCTGCTTGACATCCGGAAGGAGTCTGGTCTTTACAAATCTGTCTCGAGAACGGTTGTCCAGATCTAATAAATAACTCTCCTCTATTATGCGGAGGACCCATGGATCATGAATGAGAGATCTCCAAGCATCTCGGAAATAATAAAGGCAACCGTCCACAGAAAGAAGAGGATGTAAAAAGTCAGACCGTCAGGGGACCCAGAGCTTTGAGGAGGCCCACAATCAGGGCGCCAAGGATCTTTTATCCTTGGAGCCCCTGCAGCGATTCGAGCGCCGTCACTGGGAACTCCAATCCCTCTGGGATGTGTTACGGCTGTGGTAAGGTGGATCCACTGACCTGTGAGGATGATGGCGTGGGCCATACAAGGGAGTGGAGTCTAAGGTGCTGCTGGTTTTCACCAGAGCCCGCCGTAAAGCTGGTTTTCACCAGAGCCCACCCTGGTACGACTCATCCCCTCAGGCAGCCGAGATATAACATGGAACTGGAGGGTATTGGCACAGACATAGTCAGGACAGGCAGGAGGTCAGGGCTGGCAGCAATGAAGCAAGGTCAGGTCCCATAGCAAGAAGGTCAGAAGGCAGACGGAACAGGAGCAAGGTCAGAATACGTAGCAAGGGGTCAGATGCACAGCGAGGCAAGACACAGATAAATGCTTTCTCTTTCTCTCTTGCAAACTAAGCACAATGATCTGGGATTATAGGAAGTGCGGGGTAAATAGGGTCAAATGGAACTAGCACCAATCAATGGTGCACTGGCCCTTTAAATTTTAAAGATCCAGCACACGCACCCAGGAGGAGGCAGGGGCACGCGTGCCGGCAGACATGGGGAGTGGAAGAAACAGAACAGTCAGGAGGTGAGGGGTGAACTGGCGGTCGCATGCGTTCGCATCGCGGGATGAGAACCGCAGCGACGTCAGCAGCAAGGACAAGGATGCGCTTGCGGTCAGCGCAATGCTGTCTGTGACAAGATGTCTGCTGTGGTCAAGATCTGGACCCAAAGCGTCTTCCCCGACCGTGAAAGAACTGCTGAGGAAGGGACTTGCCCTTCTTATCAGACATTATGAGGTCGAGTTCAGCTCCAAAAAGCCTGCCAGGCTCAAAAGGGATAGGACAAAGATTGTGCTTAGAAGAGATATCAGCTTTCCAGGGTTTGAGCCACAGGGGGTGTCTACCCTGAGATGATAAGGCCATGGATTTAGCTGATAACTTGAGTTGCTGCGGGGCAGCATCACACAAAAAATCTACCGCTATAATAGGAGTCTTAAGGGATGCCAAAATGTCGTCCCCACGATCCAGGTTCGACTGCACTCGCTGGGGTCTATTCTTCAAAAAATGTGCTACTTCTGTAGCAGTAACAGAGACTGAGGCAGAAACATATATCCATTGGCTATTGAAGGCTAGAGCTATCATCAGCGGGAACAACAGTCCTCTTGAATAGTTTCACTATGGCCTTATCCACCTTGGGTACTTGGCTCCAGGATGATGCTTGGTCTTCATGCACCAGATACATGGACTTAACGCGTTTGGTCAGCACAGGACCCTTTTCCATTTCTTTCCACTTCATCTTCACTGAGGAGGGAATCATCCGCTTTAAAGGCCCTAGGCCCCCTAGAGGAGGAGGTAAAGGCTTCACCTGCATCAACATCATGGTCCCCCAGTCTGATTGATTTTAGCAGCCGCTGTTTTTTTTCTGGAAAAAAAATTAATTGGATAACCATCCTCCTCTTCAGAGGAAGAAGTCTGTGAATCCTCAATAGTTTAAGGAGCTCAGGAAACATCCATCTCACTAGCAGGAGAAGCAGGTCTTATGTGCCTCTGAGAGATCGCTTGCTTCGGTTCTTCGATGAAAGCCACAAAGGTGTTCATGTTGGTTTGAAAAAAACAATCTTTCACCCAGACCACAACATCCTGGATTGAAGGCTCCTGCTGTGACTAGGTTCTAGCACGGCAGCTCGGACAGCGGGAATAAGGATAATTATCCTTCAACAGTGCCAGGCAATCATGGCACTGAAGATGTTTGCGCTTAGATGCGGTTTTCATAGCAGGAGGTTCCTGATCGTCCGCACCTGCAGGAGACATGGCTGCAAAATGGTAAAAAAAAAAAAAAAAACTGAATGAACTGTTAAATACAAGCCCCTAAATTAATTAGGGGATAGAGAAGATAGAGCAATGGCTATTTGAATGACTGCCAGGAACGTAAGGAACAGAAGAAAAAGGCTCCAAAGAGACAGATTTTAGCACAAGGCTAAGACTCTAGAAAAAACAGTGAAGTGGCAAACCGAAAGTACTGTGCTCCAAGAGGTAGTTCTCTGTCAATGCCGGCCTTAAATACTGAAAAAATTCACGCCCCAAGGAAGCCCCACCCACAAAGGCATGCATAGTAGAAAATTGCCCAGCACAATAAAATTTCATCAAAAAAAAGGAAACTCATAAGGGCACATATGGGTAAGTGATTCGCTGGATCACAGCTTAGAAATCTTGAGTGATTAAAGTAAAAAATGCCACAGAATAGCAGTGTCATTCGAAAGTGACGTCTCTACAGAACAGATGTCACTTCCGGAATATGGCAGCGCCCAGAATGCCGCTAAACGACTCACAGTGGTGCCTGCAGAAATGCCAGCAGAGGCTGGCAATCTTTTAAGTAGAAAGAACTCCCTAAGGAAAAACCTTAGGGAAGAATAGAAAAATATATAGGAAATATACATGCGCTTAAGAGCTCGTTCAACTGCACAATTGCAGTTTTGGCTATTCCTCATTATACATACTTTTTTAGGTAGATGCTTAACAAATATTTTTTAATAAGAGTAGGGCAACATGACCTTATTAGTAGTCTTTTCAGCTGAAGATTTGTATATGATATTTAAATAATTTGATATATGACCTTATTAGTAGTCTTTTCAGCTGAAGATTTTTATATGATATTTATATGATATTTTTTCAATTGTTTTTAAATTTTAGATTTTTAAATAGCTTTATTATGCAATCCACTGTGTGTACTCTGACTTCTTTATATGTGTTGTACCAGGCTGCCATCAGCAACCATCAAAGTCATTAAGATGTTATGACTCACTGTAGGTGGAAGGACCTACTGTTGTTCACTGCATTCTAGTGTACTGTAAAGTTTTTGTTTACATAGGACAGCTGGGAAAACTACACAGGAGCCAACCAAGTTCCATAATGTAGATTCTCCTAGACAGGACATTAGGAGAGTGTCCTTCCAAGCACTCTGACAGTGCAAAGGAAAGCCTCTTTATATTTAACTGTTATTTTGCCTCTTCTTGTACCTTTTCCTTGCAAGGAATCAAACAATAACAATCTATCACAGGTGCACTGTTGTCTATGAAAGAAATTTCTCTGACAAAACAAATTCATAGTCGGAATATGCTAGTGAATATATATATATATATTTTTAATCAACTGGTGCCAGAAAGATAAACAGATTTGTAAATTACTTCTATTCGCTGCTGAATACTACAGTGGAAATTCTTTTCTGTTTGAAATACAGAGCTGTCTGCTGACATCATGAGCACAGTGCTCTCTGCTGACATCTCTGTCCATTTAAGGAACTGCTCAGAGTAAAAGGAAATCCCCATAGCAAACATATGCTGTTCTGGACAGTTCCTAAAATGGACAGAGATGTCAGCAGAGAGCACTGTGCTCATGATGTCAGCAGACAGCTCTGTTTTTCAAAAAGAAAAGAATTTCCAGCAGTATTCAGCAGCTAATAAGTACAGGAAGGATTAAGATTTTTTAATAGAAGTAATTTACAAATCTGTTTAGCTTTCTGGCACCAGTTGATTAAAAAAAAAAAAGTTTTTCACTGGAGTACCCCTTTAATTCATATGGCAGTACATTATAGGTGAAAAAAAATGCTGAAAAATAAAAAGCACATTTTATTCAGTAAAGTTCATATCAATGAAAAATAGTATAACAACAATTACAATAAACATATTTTTGTATTAAACTAACAATCCTGGGGTCTCTTGCTCATGGGGATAGCCATCTTTTAGGTTTAGGACAGTTGGCACACCAAAAACTCATGAAGACAAACTTAGCTTGCATGCATTCAGTTCATGCTCTCTCCTCTGCATAACAATCTCTAAGCCCCCTCCAGATGAAATTCCTCTATAAAAAAAAAAGGAGGGGACAGCATTTTGCAGGGAAGTGAGACACCTTATGGCCAATATTTTAGTTTTTTTTTTTGGGGGGGGGGGGGGGGTTAGGAGTCATGTTTGGTAAATTAAGTGATTAACAAATACATTACTGATCACCTAGGCTGTCAAATGGAAGAAGGGTTTTTAAAGCGACAGTAAACATTTAATTAATACGATATATGAGCTATTAAAGGGGTTAATTTTTGTATTTAAAGTAAGTCATTTAGAAAAATAATGGCCCTCATTTACTATTCTAAACCCGACCTCTTTTGTCGGGTTTTTTTTGTCGCATCTTTGTCTGCGCCATGTCGCAGACATCGTGCGCCAGTCTGCGACACTATGCGAAATTTTTTCCCGACGGACCCGATGTGGATTCTCCCAAACCCGAAAAAGGGGCGTTACCCGACATTTCTGAGCTTTCCCACGTATTTATTAAGGTTTCCAACCCGAATTTGTTGAATTGTTGTGGATTTTTTCCCGACAGCTCAGAGGAGTTGGAAACCAAAACCTACAAAACCCACGTGCGACAAACAGGATGCGACATAATAATAAATACCAGGGGAAAAAAGCAGTCGGGTAAGAAAGCAACATAGACTTACAACCCGATTTTCTGAGTAAATGAGGGCCAATGTGGATACAATGATATACACTTTTTAAACAATGGCCCTCATTTACTATTCTAAACCCGACCTCTTTTGTCGGGTTTTTTTGTCGCATCTTTGTCTGCGCCATGTCCCAGACATCGTGCGCCAGTCTGCGACACTATGCGACATTTTTTCCCGACGGACCCGATGTGGATTCTCCCAAACCCGAAAAAGGGGCGTTACCCAACATTTCTGAGCTTTCCCACGTATTTATTAAGGTTTCCAACCCGAATTTGTTGAATTGTTGTGGATTTTTTCACGACAGCTCAGAGGAGTTGGAAACCAAAACCTAAAAAAACCCACGTGCGACAAACAGGATGCGACATAATAATAAATACCAGGGGAAAAAAGCAGTCGGGTAAGAAAGCAACATAGACTTACAACCCGATTTTCTTAGTAAATGAGGGCCAATGTGTTTTCATTTTTCAAAAATCTTAGACAGGTTAGTGGCAGTTTTCCCAGAGGACTGAAGTATTTAAAACAAACACTTATAAACTGTATTTTTAGAAAGAAAAAAAAATTATTGTGTTCAGAAATACAAAAGAAGAATACAAGCATCTAGTATGTATTTGTGCCCTGGGCTCCACACGGGCTTGAGTCTGCAATGTTGCATACATATCTGTAAGAAAATTCTAAAGTGGTCAGAGGTGTGGCATGAACCGCGTCCGAGGGCACGCCTATAGAGGGCAAAAGTCAATTTAGTAGGATGAATAACAAAATTCATAACTAACATAAACAAACTAACACTTGATATCAAGCATCACATACACTATACAGTGGTCCCTCAACATACGATGGTAATTGGTTCCAAATGAACCATCGTTACTTGAATCCATCGTATGTTGAGGGATCCGTGCAATAATAAAAGACAAAGTTTTACTCACGTGTCCCCGCTGTTCTGGACCATCACCGATGCCCTGGATCGTCGCTCTCCATTGCCGCCCCTATTGGATGACGGAACAGTGTGCGCGGTGATGCGATGAGAATGAAGAAGAGTGACGGCCATGCAGCAGAGCATGTAGAGGATGGTCCAGAGCGGCGGGGACAGGTGAGTGACACTCACAGGGGCACATTAAATGGCTATCCGGCGGTAGCTACAGCAGTCTGCGCTGCCGGATAGCCGTTTATGTGATGGCCCCGACATACAAAAGCATCGTATGTTGATGCTGCCTTCAACATACGATGGCCTCTGAGAGGCCATCGTATGTTGAAATGATCGTATGTCGAGGCCATCGTAAGTCGGGGGATCACTCTACTAGACTCTACCTTGCGTGAGAGAGTTGCATCTGCTAACTAGCAACAACTCAAGGCAGTGCCTGTACTTTATAAGCTGTGGCAGTATTGCCCACTCTGAGAGAAGGACCAGACTT